>NW_028227954.1:0-49122 GCF_978045245.1 Mus caroli | reverse complement strand
AATGAGAAAATCACACTATAGGACCTGGAATATGGTGAGAAACTCTGAAATAGTCGAAAAAAGAGAAAATCACACTCTAGGACTTGGAATATGATGAGAAACACTGAAAAGGTCAAAAAAATGAGAAAAGTACACTGTAGTACCTGGAATATGGTGAGAAACCATGAAAAAGTCTAAAAATGAGAAAATCAAACAGTAGGACCTGGAATATGGTGAGAAACCCTGAAAGATAGAAAAATAAGAAAATCAAACTTGTAGTACCTGCAATATGGTGAGAAACCCTGAATACGTCAAAAAAGGAGAAAATCACAATATAGGACTTGGAATAAGATGAGAAACCGTGAAAAAGACAAAAAATGACAAAAATACACGGTAGGAGCTGAAATATGGTGAGCAACCCTGAAAAATTCAAAAAATGAGAAAAATCACAATGTAGAACCTGGAATATGGTGAGAAATTCTGAAAAAGACTAAAAATTAGAAAAATTACACCTAGGACTTGGAATATGATGAGAAACCCTGAAAAGTCGAAAAATGAGAAAAATCACACAATAGGACCTGCAATAATGGTGAGAAACACTGTATCAGTCGAAAATAAGAAAATCAAACTTGTAGTACCTGCAATATGGTGAGAAACCCTAAAAAATTCCAACAATGAGAAAATCACACTGTAGGATTTGGAATAAGATGAGAAAACCGTGAAAA
The DNA here is from genome assembly GCF_978045245.1 of Mus caroli. Classification (NCBI taxonomy): domain Eukaryota; kingdom Metazoa; phylum Chordata; class Mammalia; order Rodentia; family Muridae; genus Mus; species Mus caroli. Next base: position 48,418 of record NW_028227954.1, on the reverse strand, counting down.
AATCAAAAAAATGAGAATAATACACTGTAGGAGCTGGAATATGATGAGAAACACTGAAAAAGTTGAAAAATAATAAAATCACACTTGTAGGACCTCCAATATGGTGAAAAACCCTGAAAAAGTCGAAAAATGAGAAAATTACAGTGTAGGACATGGAATATGGTGAGAAATCCTGAAAAAGTCAAAATGAGAAAATCACGCAGTAGGTCCTGGAATTTGGTGAGAAACACTGAAAAAGTCTAAAATAAGAACATCACACTGTAGTACCTGGAATATGGTGACAAACCCTGAAAATGTCAAAAAATGAGAAAATCACACTGTAGGACTTGGAATATGGTGAGAAACCCTGAAAAAGTCGAAAAATGAGAAAATCACGCAGTAGGAGCTGGAATATGGTGAGAAACCCTGAAAAAGTCAAAAAATGAGAAAATCACACTGTAGGACCTGGAATATGGTGAGAAACCCTGAAAAAGTCGAAAAAAGAGAAAATCACACTCTAGGACTTGGAATATGATGAGAAACCCTGAAAAAGTCAAAAAATGAGAAATCACACAGCAGTACCTGGAATATGGTGAGAAACCCTGAAAAAGTCTAAAAATGAGAAAATCACACAGTAGGACCTGCAATATGGTGAGAAACCCTGAAAAAGTCGAAAAATGAGAAAATCACACTGTAGGACTTGGAATAAGATGAGAAACCCTGAAAAAGTCAAAAAATGAGAAAATAACACTGTAGTACCTTGAATATGGTGAGTAAACACTGAACAAGTCTAAAAATGAGAAAATCACACAGTAGGACCTGCAATATGGTGAGAAACCCTGAAAAAGTCGAAAAAATGAGAAAATCACACTGTAGGACTTGGAGTAAGATGAGAAACCCTGAAAAAGTCAAAAAATGAGAAAATCACACTGTAGGACCTGGAATATGGTGAGAAACCCTGAAAAAGTCGAAAAAAGAGAAAATCACAGTCTAGCACTTGGAATATGATGAGAAACCCTGAAAAAGTCAAAAATTGAGAAAATCACACTGTAGGACCTGGAATATGGTGAGAAACCCTTAAAAAGTCTTAAAAAGAGAAAATCACACTCTAGGACTTGGAATATGATGAGAAACCCTGAAAAAGTCAAAAAATGAGAAAAATCACACAGTAGTACCTGGAATATGGTGAGAAACCCTGAAAAAGTCTAAAAATGAGAAAATCACACAGTAGGACCTGCAATATGGTGAGAAACCCTTAAAAAGTCGAAAAATGAGAAAATCACACTGTAGGACTTGGAATAAGATGAGAAACCGTGAAAAAGACAAAAAATGACAAAAATGCACTGTAGGAGCTGGAATATGGTGAGAAAAACCTGAAAAAGTCCAACAATAAGAAAATCACACTTGTAGGACCTGCAATATGGTGAGAAACCCTGAAAAAGTCAAAAATGAGAAAATCACACTGTAGGACTTGGAGTAAGATGAGAAACCCTGAAAAAGTCAAAAAATGAGAAAATCACACTATAGGACTTGGAATATGGTGAGAAACCCTGAAAAAGTCAAAAAATGAGAAAATCACACAGTAGAACCTGGAATATGGTGAGAAACCCTGAAAAAGTCTAAAAATGAGAAAATCACACAGTAGCACTGCAATATGGTGAGAAACCCTGAAAAAGTCGAAAAATGAGAAAATCACACTGTAGGACTTGGAATAAGATGAGAAACCGTGAAAAAGACAAAAAATGACAAAAATGCACTGTAGGAGCTGGAATATGGTGAGAAACCCTGAAAAAGTCCAACAATAAGAAAGTCACACTTGTAGGACCTGCAATATGGTGAGAAACCTTGAAAAAGTCGAAAATGAGAAAATCACACTGTAGGACTTGAAGTTAGATGAGAAACCCTGAAAAAGTCAAAAAATGAGAAAATCACACTATAGGACTTGGAATATGGTGAGAAACCCTGAAAAAGTCAAAAAATGAGAAAATTACACTGTAGGACCTGGAATATTTTTGAGAAACCCTTAAAAAGTCCGAAAAAGAGAAAATCACACTCTAGGTCTTGGAATATGATGAGAAACCCTGAAAAAGTCAAAAAATGAGAAAATCACACAGTAGTACCTGGAATATGGTGAGAAACCCTGAAAAAGTCTAAAAATGAGAAAATCACACAATAGGACCTGCAATATGGTGAGAAACCCTTAAAAAGTCGAAAAATGAGAAAATCACACTGTAGGACTTGGAATAAGATGAGAAACCGTGAAAAAGACAAAAAATGACAAAAATGCACTGTAGGAGCTGGAATATGGTGAGAAAAACCTGAAAAAGTCCAACAATAAGAAAATCACACTTGTAGGACCTGCAATATGGTGAGAAACCCTGAAAAAGTCAAAAATGAGAAAATCACACTGTAGGACTTGGAGTAAGATGAGAAACCCTGAAAAAGTCAAAAAATGAGAAAATCACACTATAGGACTTGGAATATGGTGAGAAACCCTGAAAAAGTCAAAAAATGAGAAAATCACACAGTAGAACCTGGAATATGGTGAGAAACCCTGAAAAAGTCTAAAAATGAGAAAATCACACAGTAGCACTGCAATATGGTGAGAAACCCTGAAAAAGTCGAAAAATGAGAAAATCACACTGTAGGACTTGGAATAAGATGAGAAACCGTGAAAAAGACAAAAAATGACAAAAATGCACTGTAGGAGCTGGAATATGGTGAGAAACCCTGAAAAAGTCCAACAATAAGAAAGTCACACTTGTAGGACCTGCAATATGGTGAGAAACCTTGAAAAAGTCGAAAAATGAGAAAATCACACTGTAGGACTTGAAGTTAGATGAGAAACCCTGAAAAAGTCAAAAAATGAGAAAATCACACTATAGGACTTGGAATATGGTGAGAAACCCTGAAAAAGTCAAAAAATGAGAAAATTACACTGTAGGACCTGGAATATTTTTGAGAAACCCTGAAAAAGTCCGAAAAAGAGAAAATCACACTCTAGGACTTGGAATATGATGAGAAAACCTGAAAAAGTCAAAAAATGAGAAAATCACACTGTAGTACCTAGAATATTGGTGAGAAACACTGAAAAAGTCTTAACGTGAGAAAATCACACAGTAGGACCTGGAATATGGTGAGAAACCCTGAAACATTTGAAAAATAAGAAAATCAAACTTGTAGTACCTGCAATATGGTGAGAAACCCTGAAATAGTCGAAAAATGAGAAAATTACACTGTTCGACTTGGAATAAGATGAGAGACCGTGAAAATTTTAAAAAATGAGAAAAATACACTGTAGTAGCTGGAACATGGTGAGAAACCCTGCAAAAGTCGAAAATTAAGAAATTCACACTTGTAGGACCTGCAATATGGTGAGAATCCCTGATAAAGTCGAAAAATGAGAAAATCACACTCTAGGACTTGGAATATGATAAGAAACCCTGAAAAAGTCGAAAAATGAGAAAATCACACAGTAGGACCTGCAATATGTTGAGAAACCCTGAAACAGTCGAAAAATGAGAAAATCAAACTTGTAGTACCTGCAATATGGTGAGAAACCCTGAAAAAAGAAAGAAAGAAAGAAAGAAAGAAAGAAAGAAAGAAAGAAAGAAAGAAAGAAAGAAAGAAAGAAAGAAAGAAAGGAGAATAAAAAGTTTTTATAAAAGTTTTATAAAAAGTGTTAAAGTTTTTAAAAATTAAAAAAAAAAATTACCAGATCACCATCAAGCACACACAGCATTGGCTGTCTTCAGGTGTATCCTTTCAGCCTCCAAAACAAAAAGCAATGGCTGGCTGGCTTCAATGTGTATCCTATTCTCGAGTCTTATTTCCAACCTAAGAGCTGGGCTGAGCTGCCTCATTATGTAATTGCAAATCTTCCTTGGTTTGTCTTTTCCATTTCTAAGACTAACAGGCCTTTTTCTATTTAGAGAATATGCTCATGACTGTCCTTTAGATATAGTAAATATAACTGTTGCTCAATAAAAATTATTTTGCATGTATTTATTTGTGTGAGTGATGAAGCTCAGGTCTTCAAACTCGTCAGGAGTTATAATTACCTCCCCTCTCTCTCACCCACTCTCTGTCCTCTCTCTGAATGATCTATTTTATTTTTAGTGTAAGAATGTTTTGCATGTGTATGCTGTGCCCACAGACTCCAGAACAGAGTAATAGATCCCCTGGAACTGGAGATGGGCCACCATATATATATATACTGGTAATTGAGCCCAGGTTCTCTGGAAAAGGAGACAATGCTCTTAATTGTTGAGCCCTCTCTGTAGCCACATCTTTCTTTCTTTCTTTCTTTCTTTCTTTCTTTCTTCCTTTCTTTCTTTCTTTCTTTCTTTCTTTCTTTCTTTCTTTCTTTCTTTCTTTCTTTCTTTCTTTCTTTCTTTCTTTTTTTTTTTTTTCAGTATATGTTAGGCTGTGTTTATATACATCATATGCAGACAATAAGAATTATTTAGATTCTTCAGCATCTGACACCCTCTTCTGGAGTGTCTGAACATAGCTACAGCATACTTTGATATAATAAATAAATAAATCCTTAAAAAGAAAAGGAAAAGTAAAAAAGAAAGAACAGGCCTGCCATATGCATGTTCATAGAGGAAAATGGAAGAGACCCCAATCTAACCTCAGCAGGGTGCTTCCTTCTGGATGGTAGCTCACAGTTTCATCCCAGCAAGACAGGCAAATCACTGAGTTCAAGGACAGTAAGGTTCAGGACAGCCAAGGTTAGGAAGGAAAAGGGTCTATGTTGAGAATACAAACCCTCAGGGGGTGGGGGAATCCAGATTAACTTTTTAATAACAAAGACTTGGTTTTTGATGTCTATAGGAAGCCCTTCTCAGTACCTTTAACTAAGACTGAACATTCAGGGCTGTGACTCAACTGTAACAAGGAACAGGGCAAAGAACCTGCAGCCTTTGAAAACAACTATTTTTTTAAAGTGGGGGACACAAATCAGCAGTAGAACCCCTCAGGTTCAGCCATAATACTTGTTAGGGAAACAGCCTCAATGTCCGGAGCTGAGGTCTCATGGGTGAACTGCTTCAAGCTCTGAGTATCATTGAAAGAAAGAAAAGATATCATGTGGTTGCTTAATTTATTTATTTTATTATTTCTATTTTTTGTTTTCTTTTGTTTTGTTTTAGAAAAGGCCTCAGTCTGTAGCTATGGCTGACCTAGGACAGACTACATGTGTTAATTACGGTTTCACAGCTGAGAAACAGACCATACCTATGTAAGACTTAGAAAACCCAACAGTCAGTGGTGGCTCGAGCTCTTAATGAGAGCACTCTGGAGGGAGAGGCAGTCAGTTTCTGATTTCGAGGCCAGCCTGGTTAAAGACAGGGATAGGCAGGGTTAGGCAAGGCAGGGCTAGGCTAAGCAAGGGGCTAGGTTAGGCTAGGCAAGGGGCTAGGATAGGCTAGGCTAGGCAAGGGGCTAGGCAAGACAGTAAGACAGACAAACAAGTATGGCAGGCCTGCCTGGTTTTTCTTTCTTTCTTATCCCTTTTAAAAAATGTTTATTTATTTATTTATTTATTTATTTATTTATTTATTTATTTATTTATTAGATATAAGTACACTGTAGCTGTCTTGAGACACTGCAGAAAAGGGTGTAAGATTCTGGAGAATCTAAATCCCTCTTATGGGCTGCATATGATGTACATAAACACAGCCTCATATATACTTCTAAAAATTTATAGATGGGTGGGGCCACTGAAAGGGCTCAACAATTAACAGAATTGTCTCCTCTTCCAGAAAACCTGGGATCAACTAACAGCAACTATATGGTGGCCCATCTCCAGTTCCAGGGGATCAGAAAGACAGACAGACAGACAGACAGACATAAGGATGGCAGGCCGCCTGGTCTTACTTTATTTCTTATCCTTTTTAAAAATATTTTATTTATTTATTTATTTATTTATTTATTTATTTATTTATTTATTTATTTATGTATTTTTTAGATATAAGTACACTGTAGCTGTCTTCAGACACTCCAGTAGAGGGTGTCAGATTCTGGAGAATCTAAATCCCTCTTATGGTCTGCATATGATGTACTTAAACACAGCCTCACATATACTTCTAAAAATTTAAAGATGGGTGGGGCCACTGAAGGGGCTCAATAATTAACAGCATTGTCTCCTCTTCCAGAGAACCTGGGATCAACTACAAGCAACTATATGGTTGCCCATCTCCAGTTCCAGGGGATCAGACAGAGAGACAGACAGACAGACAGAGATAAGGATGGAAGGCCTGCCTGGTCTTTCTTTCTTTCTTATCCTTTTTAAAAATGTTTATTTATTTATTTATTTATTTATTTATTTATTTATTTATGTATTTATTAGATATAAGTACACTGTAGCTATCTTCAGACACTCCAGAAGAGGGTGTCATATTCTGGAGAATCTAAATCCCTCTTATGGTCTGCATATGATGTACATAAACACAGCCTCACATACACCTCTAAAAATTTAAAGATGAGTGGGGCCACTGAAAGGGCTCAACAATTAACAGCATTGTCTCCTCTTCCAGAGAACCTGAGATCAACTACCAGCAACTATATGGTGGCCCATCTCCAGTTCCAGGAGATCAGAAAGACAGACAGACAGACAGAGAAAAGGATGGCAGGCCCTGCCTGGTCTTTCTTTTTTTCTTATCATTTTTTTTAAAAATATTTATTTATTTATTTATTTATTTATTTATTTATTTATTAGACATAAGTACACTGTAGCTGTCTTCAGACACTCCAGAAGAGGGTGTCAGATTCTGGAGAATCTAAATCCCTCTTATAGTCTGCCTATGATGTACATAAACACAGCCTCACATACACTTCTAAAAATTTAAAGATGAGTGGGGCCACTGAAAGGGCTCAACAATTAACAGCATTGTCTCCTCTTCCAGAGAACCTGGGATCAACTACCAGCAACTATATTGTGGCCCATCTCCAGTTCCAGGAGATCAGACAGACAGACAGACAGACAGAGATAAGGATGGCAGGCCTGCCTGGTCTTTCATTTTTTCTTATCCTTTTAAAAAATGTTTATTTATTTATTTATTTATTCATTTATTTATTAGATATAAGTACCCTGTAGCTGCCTTCAGATACTCCAGAAGAGGGTGTCAGATTCTGGAGAATATAAATCCCTCTTATGGTCTGCATATGATGTACATAAACAAAGCCTCACATATACTTCTAAAAATTTAAAGATGGGTGGGGCCACTGAAGGGCTCAACAATTAACAGCATTGTCTCCTCTTACAGAGAACCTGGGATCTACTACCAGCAAAAATATGGTGGCCCATCTCCAGTTTCAGGGGATCAGACAGACAGACAAACAAACAGACAAGGATGGCAGGCCTGCCTGGTTGTTCTTTCTTTCTTATCCTTTTTGAAAAAATGTTTATTTATTTATTTATGTATTTATTAGATATAAGTACACTGTAGAGGTCTTCAGACACTCCAGAAGAGGTTGTCAGATTCTGGAGAATCTAAATCCCTCTTATGGTCTGCATATGATGTACATAAACACAGACTCACATTTACTTCCAAAAATTTAAAGATGGGTGGGGCCACTGAAAGGGATCAACAATTAACAGCATTGTCTCCTCTTCCAGAGAACCTGAGATCAACTACCAGCAACTATATGGTGGCCCATTTCCAGGTCCAGGGAATCAGAAAGACAGATAGACATACAGACAGAGATAAGGATGGCAGGCCTCCCTGGTATATCTTTTTTTCTTATCATTTTTAAAAAAAGTTTATTTATTCATTTATTTATTTATTTATTTATTTATTTATTTATTTATTTATTTATTAGAATAAGTACACTGTAGCTGTCTTCAGACACTCCAGAAGAGGGTGTCAGATTCTGGAGAATCTAAATCCCTCTTATAGTCTGCCTATGATGTACATAAACACAGCCTCACATACACTTCTAAAAATTTAAAGATGAGTGGGGCCACTGAAAGGGCTCAACAATTAACAGCATTGTCTCCTCTTCCAGAGAACCTGGGATCAACTATCAGCCACTATATGGTGGCCCATCTCCAGTTCCCCGGGATCAGACAGACAGACAGACAGACAGAGTTAAGGAACGCAGGCCTGCCTGGACTTTCTTTTTTTCTTATCATTTTTAAAAAATGATTATTTATTTATTTATTTATTTATTAGATATAAGTACATGGTAGCAGTCTTCAGACACTCCAGAAGACGGTGTCAGATTCTGGACAATCTAAATCCCTCTTATGGTCTGCATATGAGGTACATAAACACATCCTCACATATACTTCTAAAAATTTAAAGATGGGTGGGGCCACTTTACTGCTCAAAAATTAACAGCATTGTCTCCTCTTCCAGAGAACCTGGGTTCAACTACCAGCAACTATATGGTGGCCCATCTCCAGTTCCAGGGGATCAGACAGACAGACAGACATACAGACAGATAGAGATAAGGATGGCAGGCCTGCCTGGTCTTTCTTTCTTTCTTATCCTTTTTAAGAAATGTTTATTTATTTATTAATGTATATTAGATATAAGTACACTGTAGCTGTCTTCAGACACTGAGGAAGAGGGTGTCAGATTCTGGAGAATCTAAATCAGTCTTATGGACTGCAAATGATGTACATAAGCACAGACTCACAATTACTTCCAAAAATTTAAAGATGTGTGGGGCCACTGAAAGGGCTCAACAATTAACAGCATTGTCTCCTCTTCCAGAGAACCTGGGATCAACTACCAGCAACTATATGGTGGCCCATCTCCAGTTCCAGGGGATCAGATAGACAGACAGACAGACAGAAGAGATAAGGATCGCAGGTCTGCCTGTTCTTTCTTTCTTTCTTTCTTTCTTTCTTTCTTTCTTTCTTTCTTTCTTTCTTATCCTTTTAAAATGTTTATTTATTTATTTATTCATTTATTTATTTATTTATTAGATTTAAGTACACTGTAGCTGTCTTCAGAAACTCAGGAGGAGGGTTTCAGGTTCTGGAGTATCTAAATCCCTCTTATGGACTGCATATGATGTACATTAACACAGCCTCATATATACTTCTAAAAATTTAAAGATGGGTGGGGCCTCTGAAAGGGCTCAACAATTAACAGCCTTGTCTCCTCTTCCAGAGAACCTGGGATCAACTACCAGCAACTATATAATGGCCCATCTCCAGTTCCAGGGGATCAGACAGACAGACAGACAGACAGACTAGAATGGCAGGCCTGTCTGGTTTTTCATTCTTTCTTATCCTTTTTAAAACATCTTTCTTTCTTTCTTTCTTTCTTTCTTTCTTTCTTTCTTTCTTTCTTTATTTATTTATTTATTTATTTATTTATTAGATATAAGTACACTGTAGATGTCTTCAGACACTCCAGAAGAGGGTATCAGTTTCTGGAGAATCTAAATCCCTCTTATGGTCTGCATACAATGTACATAAACACAGCCTCACATATACTTCTAAAAATTTAAAGATGGGTGGGGCCACTGAAAGGGCTCAACAATTAACAGCATTGTCTCCTCTTCCAGAGAACCTGGGATCAACTACCAGCAACTATATGGTGGCCCATCTCTAGTTCCAGGGGATCAGACAGACAGACTGACAGACAGAGATAAGGATGGCAGGCCTACCTGGTCTTTCTTTCCTTCTTATCCTTTTAAAAAAATGTTTATTTATTTATTTATGTATGTATTTATTAGATATAAGTACACAGTAGCTGTCTTCAGACACTCCAGAAGAGGGTGTCAGATTACGGAAAATCTAAATCCCTCTTATGGTCTGCATAAGATGTACATAAACACAGCCTCATATATACTTCTAAAAATTTAAAGATGGGTGGGGCCACTTAAAGGGCTCAACAAATACCAGCATTGTCTCCTCTTCCAGAGAACCTGGGATCAACTACCAGCAAAAATATCGTGGCCCATCTCCAGTTTCAGGGGATCAGATAGACAGATAGACAAACAGACAAGGAAGGCAGGCCTGCTTGGTTTTTATTTCTTTCTTATCCTTTTTAAAACATGTTTATTTATTTATTTATGTATTTATTAGATATAAGTACACTCTAGCTGTCTTCAGACACTCCAGAAGAGGGTGTCATATGCTGGAGAATCTAAATCCCTCTTATGGTCTGCATATGATGTACATAAACACAGCCTCACAAATTCTTCTAAAAATTTAAAGATGGGTGGGGCCAATGAAAGGGCTCAAAAATTAACAGCATTGTCTCCTCTTGCAGAGAAACTGGGATCAACTACCAGCAACTATATGGTGGCCCATCTCCAGTTCCAGGGTATCAGACAGACAGACAGATAGACAGAGATAAGGATGGCAGGCCTGCCTGGTCTTTCTTTCTTTCTTTCTTATCCTTTTTTAAAAATGTTTATTTATTTATTTATTTATTTATTTATTAGATATTAGTACACTGTAGTTGTCTTCAGTCACTCCAGAAGAGGGTGTCAGATTCTGGAGAATATAAATCCCTCTTATGGTCTGCATATGATGTACATAAACACAGCCTCACATATAGTTCTAAAAATTTAAAGATGGGTGGGGCCCCAGAAAGGGCTCAATAATTAACAGCATTGACTCCTCTTCCAGAGAACCTGGGATCAACAATGAGCAACTATATGGTGGCCCATCTTTAGTTCCAGGGGATCAGACAGACAGACAGACAGACAGAGATAAGGATGGCAGGCCTGCCTGGTCTTTCTTTTTTTCTTATCCTTTTTAAAAAATGTTTATTTATTTATGTATGTATATATTTATTTATTTATTTATTTATTTATTTATTTATTTATGTATTTATTAGATATAAGTACAATGTAGCTGTCTTCAGACACTCCAGAAGAGGGTGTCAGATTCTGGAGAATCTAAATCCCTCGTATGGTATGCATATGATGTACATAAACACAGCCTCACATATACTTCTAAAAATTTAAAGATGGGTGGGGCTACTGAAAGGGCTCAACAACTAACAGCATTGTCTCCTCTTCCAGAGTACCTGGGATCAACTACCAGCAACTATATGGTGGCCTATCTCCAGTTCCAGGGGATCTGACAGATAGAGAGACAGACAGACAGACAGACAGACAGACAAGGTGGCAGGCCTGCCTGGTCTTTCTTTCTTTCTTATCCTTTTTAAAAATGTTTATTAATTTATGTATGTATTTATTAGATAAAAGTACACGGTAGCTGTCTTCAAACACTCCCCAAGAGGGTGTCAGATTCTGGAGAATCTATATCCCTCTTATGATCTGCATATGATGTACATAAACACAGCCTCACATATACTTCTAAAAACTTAAAGATGGGTGGGGCCACTGAAAGGGCTCAACAATTAACAGCATTGTCTCCTCTTCCAGAGAACCTGGGATCAACTACCAGCAATTATATGGTGGCCCATCTCCAGTTCCGGGGATCAGACAGACAGACAGACAGACAAGGATGGCAGGCCTGCCTGGTCTTTCTTTCTTTCTTATCCTTTGTAAAAAATGTTTATTTAATTTTTTATTTATGTATTTATTAGATATAAGTACACAGTAGCTGTCTTCTGACACTCCAGTAGAGGGTGTCACATTCTGCAGAATCTAAATCCCTCTTATGGTCTGCATATGATGTACATAAACACAGCCTCACATATACTTCAAAAATTTAAAGAAGGGTGGGGCCACTGAAAAAGCTCTACAAGTAACAGCATTGTCTCCTCTTCCAGAGTACCTGGGATCAACTACCATCAACTATATAGTGGCCCATCTCCAGTTCTCAGGGATCAGACAGACAGACAGACAGACAGACAGAGATAAGGATGGCAGGCCTGCCTGGTCTTTCTTTCTTTCTTATCCTTTGTAAACAATGTTTATTTAATTATTTATTTATGTATTTATTAGATATAAGTACACAGTAGCTGTCTTCAGACACTCCAGAAGAGGGTGTCAGATTCTGGAGAATCTAAATCCCTCTTATGGTCTGCATATGATGTACATAAACACAGCCTCACATATACTTCTAAAAATTTAAAGATGGGTAGGACCACTGAAAGGGCTCAACAATTAACATCATTTTCTCCTCTTCCAGAGAACCTGGGATCAACTACCAGCAACTATATGGTGGCCCATCTGCAGTTCCAGGGGATCAGACAGACAGACAGACAGACAGACAGAGATAAGGATGGCAGGCCTGCCTGGTCTTTCTTTCTTTCTTATCCTTTAAAAAATGTTTATTTATTTATGTATTTATTATATATAAGTACACTGTAGCTGTCTACAGACACTCCAGAAGAGTGTGTTAGATTCTAGAGAATCTAAATCCCTCTTATGGTCTGTGTATGATGTACATAAACACATCCTCACATATACTGAGCTGAGGTGTCACAGGCCAACTGCTGGAATTTCTGAGTACCACCTAGAGAGAGAAAAGCTATGCTGTGGTTGTTTAATTTATGTATTTTATTATTTCTATTTGTTGTTTTGTTTTGTTTTATTTGTTTTTAGAGAAGGCCTCAGTCTGTAGCTCTGGCTGACCCAGGACTGCCTACCTGTGTTAATTAGGGTTTCACAGCTGAGAACAGACACCAAGAGCAAGGTAAGGTTTAGAAAACCCGACCTTCAGTGGTGGCTCAAGCTCTTAATGAGAGCACTCTGTAGGCAGAGGCAGTAAGTTTCTGAGTTCGAGGCCACCCTGGTGAAAGACATGGTTAGGCAGGGCTAGGGTAGGCTAGGGTAGGCTAGGGTAGGCTAGGGTAGGCTAGGGTAGGCTAGGGTAGGCTAGGGTAGGCTAGGGTAGGCTAGGGTAGGCTAGGGTAGGCTAGGGTAGGCTAGGGTAGAAAGAAAAGAAAGAAAAGAAAGAAAAGAAAGAAAAGAAAGAAAGAAAGAAAAGAAAGAAAGAAAGAAAGAAAAAGGTTTTATAAAAAGTGTTAAAGTTTTTAAAAATTAAAAAAAAAAATACCAGATCACCATCACACAGCATTGGCTGTCTTCAGGTGTATCCTTTCAGCCTCCAAAACAAAAAGCAATGGCTGGCTGTCTTCAGGTGTATCCTATTCTCCAGTCTTATTTCCAACCTAAGAGCTGGGCTGAGCTGCCTCATTATGTAATTGCAAACCTTCCTTGGTTTGTCTTTTCCATTTCTAAGACTAACAGGCCTTTTTCTATTTAGAGAATATGCTCATGACTGTACTTTAGATATAGTAAATATAACTGTTGCTTATAAAACTTGTTTTCTAGGAATTTTTAAAGGGCAATGGCAGAGTTTATTTTTTAAAAATATTTTGCATTTATTTATTTGTGTGAGTGATGAAGCTCAGGTCTTCAAACTCGTCAGGAGGTATGATTACCTCCCCTCTCTCTCAACCCCTCTCTCTCCTCTCTCAATGATTGTGTAAGAATGTTTTGCATGTGTATGCTGTGCCCACAGACTCCAGAACAGAGTATTAGATCCCCTGGAACTGGAGATGGGCCACCATATATAATACTGGTAATTGAGCCCAGGTTCTCTGGAAGAGGAGACAATGCTCTTAATTGTTGAGCCCTCTCTGTAGCCACATCTTTCTTTCTTTTTTTTTTTGAGTATATGTGAGGCTGTGTTTATATACATCATATGCAGACAATAAGAATGATTTAGATTCTTCAGAATCTGACACCCTCTTCTGGACTGTCTGAAGATAGCTACAGCATACTTAAATATAATAAATAAATAAATCTTTAAAAAGAAAAGGAAAAGTAAAAAAGAAAGAACAGGCCTGCCATATGCATGTTCATAGAGGAAAATGGAAGAGACCCCAATCTAACCTCAGCAGGGTGCTTCCTTCTGGATGGTAGCTCACAGTTTCATCCCAGCAAGACAGGCAAATCACTGAGTTCAAGGACAGTAAGGTTCAGGACAGCCAAGGTTAGGAAGGAAAAGGGTCTATGTTGAGAATACAAACCTACAAAACAACAACTAGGAAAAAGAAGTGACAGTGTAACTTGGGGTAGGGTACCAACAAGAGAAAGCTTTCTGTTACCACTTACAAACACCAGTAGCCTTGCACCCTTCTGCCCAGGTCCCTGCCTTCCTTTCTAGGAATTCTAAGGATGCCAGGGTATGGGGGAATCCAGATTAACTTTTTAATAACAAAGACTTGGTCTTTGATGTCTATAGGAAGCCCTTCTCAGTGCCTTTAACTACCACTGAACTTTCAGGGCTGTGACTCAACTGTAACAAGGAACAGAGCTAAGAACCTGCAGCCTTTGAAAACAACTATTTTTTTAAAGTGGGGGACACAAATCAGCAGTAGAACCCCTCAGGTTCAGCCATAATACTTGTTAGGGAAACAGCCTCAATGTCCGGAGCTGAGGTCTCATGGGTGAACTGCTTCAAACTCTGAGTATCATTGAAAGAAATAAAAGATATCATGTGGTTTCTTAATTTATTTATTTTATTATTTCTATTTTTTTTGTTTTCTTTTGTTTGTTTTAGAAAAGGCCTCAGTCTGTAGCTATGGCTGACCTAGGACAGACTACATGTGTTAATTAGGGTTTCACAGTTGAGAAACAGACCATACCTATGTAAGACTTAGAAAACCCAACAGTCAGTGGTGGCTCGAGCTCTTAATGAGAGCACTCTGGAGGCAGAGGCAGTCAGTTTCTGAGTTCGAGGCCAGCCTGGTTAAAGACAGGGATAGGCAGGGCTAGGCAAGGCAGGGCTGGGCTAGGCTAGGCTAGGCAAGGGGCTGGGCTAGGCAAGGCAAGGGGCTAGGCTAGGCAACGCAAGGGGCTAGGCAAGACAGACAGACAGAGAGAAAGACAGACAAGGATGGAAGCCTGCCTGGTTTTTCTTTCTTTCTTATCCCTTTTAAAAAATGTATATTTATTTATTTATTTATTTATTTATTTATTTATTTATTTATGTATTTATTAGATATAAGTACACTGTAGCTGTCTTCAGACACTCCAGAAGAGGGTTTCAGATTCTGGAGAATCTATATCCCTCTTATGGTCTGCATATGATGTACATAAACACAGCCTCACATATACTTCTAAAAATTTAAAGATGGGTAGGACCACTGAAAGGGCTCAACAATTAACAGCATTGTCTCCTCTTCCAGAGAACCTGGGATCAACTACCAGCAACTATATGGTGGCCCATCTCCAGTTCCAGGGGATCAGACAGACAGACAGAGATACAGACAGATAGAGTTAAGGATGGCAGGCCTGGTCTTTCATTCTTTCTTATCCTTTTAAAAAATGTTTATTTATTTATTTATTTATTTATTTATTTATTTATTTATTTATTAGATATAAGTACACTGTAGCTGTCTTCAGACACTCCAGAAGAGGGTATCAGATTCTGGAGAATCTAAATACCTCTTATGGTCTGCATATGATGTACATAACACAGCCTCACATATATTTCTAAATATTTAAAGATGTGTGGGGCCACTGAAAGGGCTCAACAATTAACAGCATTGTCTCCTCTTCCAGAGAACCTGGATCAACTACCAGCAACTATATGGTGGCCCATCTCCAGTTCCAGGGAATCAGACAAACAGACAGACAGACAGATATAAGGATGGAAGGCCTGCCTGGATTTTCTTTCTTTATTATCCTTATTTAAAAATGTTTATTTGTTTATTTATGTATTTATTAGACATAAGTACACTGTAGCTGTCTTCAGACACTCCAGAAGAGGGTGTCATATGCTGGAGAATCTAAATCCCTCTTATGGTCTGCATTTGATGTACATAAACATAGCCTCACATATACTTCTAAAAATTTAAAGATGGGTGGGGCCACTGAAAGGGCTCAAAAATTAACAGCATTGTCTCCTTTTCCAGAGAACCTGGGATCAACTACCAGCAACTATATGGTGTCCCATCTCCAGTTACAGGGGATCAGACAGACAGACAATCAGACAGAAAGTGATAAGGATGGCAGGCCTGCATGGTCTTTCTTTCTTTCTTCTCAGTTTAAAAAAAAGTTTATTTATTTATTTTTATTTATTTATTTATTTATTTATTTATTTATTTATTTATTTTTAATGTATTTATTAGATATAAGTACACAATACTTGTCTTCAGACACTCCAGAAGAGGTTGTCAGATTCTGGAAAATCTAAATCCCTCTTATGGTCTGCATATGATGTACATAAACACAGCCTCACATATACTTCTAAAAATTTAAAGATGGGTGGGGCCACTAAAAGGGATCAACAATTAACAGCATTGTCTCCGCTTCCAGAGAACCTGGAATCAATAACCAGTAATTATATGGTGGCCCATCTCCAGTTCCACGGGATCAAACAGACACACAGACAGACAGACAGAGATAAGGATGGCAGGCCTGCCTGGTCTTTCTTTCTTTCTTATCATTTTAAAAAAGGTTTATTTATTTATTTATGTATTTATTAGATATAAGTACACTATAGCTATTTTCAGACACTCCAGAAGAGGGTGTTTGATTCTGCAGAACGTAAATCCCATTTATGTTCTGCATATGATGTACATAAACACAGCCTCACATATTCTTCAAAAAATTTAAAGATGGTTGGGGCCACTGAAAGGAACCAACAATTAACAGCATTGTCTCCTTTTCCAGAGAACCTGGGATCAACTACCAGCAACTATATGTTGGCCCATCTCCAGTTTCAGGGGATCAGACAGACAAACAGACAGACAGAAAGACAGAGATAAGGATGGCAGGCCTGCCTGGTCTTTCTTTCTTTCTTATCCTTTTTAAAAAATGTTTATTTATTTATTTATGTATTTTTTAGATATAAGTACACTGTAGCTGTCTTCAGACACTCCAGAAGAGGGTGTCAGATTCTGGAGAATCTAAATCCCTCTTATGGTCTGCATATGATGTACATAAACACAGCCTCACATATACTTCTAAAAATTTAAAGATGGTTGGGGTCACTAAAGAAAGGGCTCAACAATTAACAGCATTGTCTCCTCTTCCAGAGAACCTGGGATCAACTACCAGCAACTATATGGTGGCCCATCTCCAGTTCCAGGGGATCAGACAGACAGACAGACAGACAGAGATAAGGATGGCAGGCGTGCCTGGTCTTTCTTTCTTTATTATACTGTTGAAAAAATGTTTATTTATTTATTTATTTATTTATTTTTATTTATGTATTTATTAGATATAAGTACACTGTAGCTGTCTTCAGACACTCTAGAAGAAGGTCTCATCTTCTGGAGAATCTAAATCCCTCTTATGGTCTTCATATGATGTACATAAACACAGCCTCACATATACTTCTAAAAATTTAAAGATGGGTGGGCCCACTGAAAGGGCTCAACAATTAACAGCATTGTCTCTTCTTCCAGAGAACGTGGGATCAACTACCAGCAACTATATGGTGGCCCATCTCAAGTTCCAGGGGATAAGACAGACAGACAGACAGACAGAGATAAGGATGGCAGGCCTGCCTGATTTTTCTTTCTTTCTTATCCTTTTAAAAAAATGTTTATTTATTTGTTTATTTGTTTATTTATTTATTTATTTATCAGATATAAGTACACTGTAGCTGTCTTCAGACTCTCCAGAAGAGGGTGTCAGATTCTGGAGAATCTATATCCCTCTTATGGTCTACATATGATGTACATGAACACAGCCTCACATATACTTCTAAAAATTTAAAGATGGGTGGGGCCACTGAAAGGGCTCAAAAATTAACAGCATTGTCTCCTCTTCCAGAGAACCTGGGATCAACTACCAGCAACTATATGGTGGCCCATCTCGAGTCCAAGGGGATCAGACAGACTGTAGACAGACAGAAAGACAGACAGAGATAAGGAAGGCAGGCCTGCCTGGTCTTTCTTTCTTTCTTATCCTGTTTAAAAAAATGTTTATTTATTTATTTATTTATTTATTTATTTATTTATTTATTTAATATAAGTACACTGTAGCTGTCTTCAGAAACTCCAGAAGAGGGTGTCAGATTCTGGAGAATCTAAATCACATTTATGGTCTGCATAAGATGTACATAAACACAGCCTCACATATACTTCTAAATATTTAAAGATGGGTGGCGCCACTGAAAGGGCTCAACAATTAACAGCATTGTATCCTCTTCCAGAGAACCTGGGATCAACTACCAGCAACACTATGGTGGCCCATCTACAGTTCCAGGGTATCAGACAGACAGATAGACAGACAGACAGAGATAAGGGTGGCAGGCCTGCCCGGTCTTTCTTACTTTCTTATCCTTTTAAAAAAATGTTTATTTATTTATTTATTTATTTATTCATTTATTTATTTATTTATTTATGTATTTATTAGATATAAGTAAACTGTAGCTGTCTTCAGACACTCCAGAAGAGGGTGTCAGATTCTGGAGAATCTAAATCCCTCTTATGGTCTGCATATGATGTACATAAACACAGCCTCACATATACTTCTAAAATTTTAAAGATGGGTGGAGCCACAGAAAGGGCTCAACAATTAACAGCATTGTCTCCTCTTCCAGAGAACCTTGGATAAACTACCAGCAACTATATGGTGGCCCATCTCCAGTTCTAGGGTATCACACAGACAGACAGACAGACAGAGATAAGGGTGGCAGTCTTGCCTGGTCTTTCTTTCTGTCTTATCCTTTTTAAAAAATGTTTGTTTATTTATTTATTTATTTATTTATTTATTTATTTATTTATTAGATATAAGTACACTGTAGCTGTCTTCAGAAAATAGAGAAGAGGGTGTCAGATTCTGGAGAATCTAAATCCCTCTTATGGTCTGCATATGATGTACATAAACACAGCCTCACATAACCTTCTAAAAATTTAAAGATGGGTGGGGCCACCGAAAGGGCTCAACAATTAACAGCATTGTCTCCTCTTCCAGAGAACCTGGGATCAACTACCAGCAACTATATTGTGGCCTATCTCCAGTTCCAAAGGATCATATAGATAGACAGACAGACAGACAGAGATAAGGATGGCAGGACTTCCTGGTGTTTCTTTCTTTCTTATCCTTTTAAAAAAATGTTTATTTATTTATTTATTCATGTATTTATTATATTTATGTACACTGTAGCTGTCTTCAGACACTCCAGAAGAGGGTGTCAGTTTCTGGAGAATCTAAATCACTCTTATGATCTGAATATGATGTACATAAACACAGCCTCAGATATACTTATAAAAATTTAATGAAGGGTGGGGCCACTGAAAGGGCTCAATAATTTACAGCATTGTCTCCTCTTCCAGAGAACCTTGGATAAACTACCAGCAACTATATGGTGGCCCATATCCAGTACCAGAGGATCAGACAGACAGACAGGCAGACAGACAGAGATAAGGATGGCAGGCCTGCCAGGTCTTTCTTTCTTTCTTGTCCTTTTTAAAAAATGTTTATTTATTTATGTATTTATTATATATAAGTACTCTGTAGCTATCTACAGACACTCCAGAAGAGGGTGTCAGATTCTGAAGAATCTAAAACCATCTTATGGTCTGCATATGATGTACATAAACACAGCCTCAGATATACTTCTAAAAATTTAAAGATGGGTGGGGCCACTGAAAGGGCTCAACAATTAACAGCATTGTCTCCTCTTCCAGAGAACCTGGGATCAACTACCAGCAACTATATGGTGACCTATCTTCAGTTCCAAAGGATCATATAGAGAGACAGACAGACAGACAGACAGACAGAAATGAGGATGGCAGGCCTGCCTGGTCTTTCTTTCTTTCTTATCCATTTGAAAAAATGTTTACTTATTAATTAATTAATTAATTTATTTATTTATTTATTTATTAGATATAAGTACACTGTAGCTGTCTTCAGACACTCCAGAAAAGGGTGTGAGATTCTGGAGAATCTAAATACCTCTTATGGTCTGCATATGATGTACATAAACACAGACTCAAGTATACTTCTAAAAATTTAAAGATTGGTGGGGCCAAAGAATGGGCTCAACAATTAACAGTGTTGTCTCCTCTTCCAGAGAACCTGGGATCAACTACCAGCAACTATATGGTGGCCCATATGCAGTTACAGGGATCAGACAGACAGACAGACAGACAGAGATAAAGATGGCAGGCCTGCCTGGTCTTTCTTTCTTACTTATCCTGTTTAAAAAATGTTTATTTATTTATTTATTTATGTATGTATTTATTAGATATAAGTACACTGTAGCTGTCTTCAGACACTCCAGAAGAGGGTGTCAGATTCTGGAGAATTTAAATCACTCTTATGGTCTAAATATGATGTACATAAATACAGCCTCACATTTACCTCTAAAAATTTAAAGATGGTTGGGGCCACTGAGAGGGCTCAACAATTAACAGCATTGTCTCCTCTTCCAGAGAACATTGGATAAACTACCAGCAACTATATGGTGGCCCATCTCCAGTTCCAGGGTATCAGACAGAGAGACAAAGAGACAGAGATAAGGATGGAGGCCTGCCTGGTCTTTCTTTCTTTCTTATACTTTAAAAAAATGTTTATTTATTTATTTATTTATTTATTAGAAATAAGTACACTGTAGCTGTCTTCAGACACTCTAGAAGAGGGTCTCATCTTCTGGAGAATCTAAATCCCTCTTATGGTCTTCATATGATGTACATAAACACAGGCTCACATATACTTCTAAAAATTTAAAGATGGGTGGGCCCACTGAAAGGGCTCAACAATTAACAGCATTGTCTCTTCTTCCAGAGAACGTGGGATCAACTACCAGCAACTATATGGTGGCCCATCTCAAGTTCCAGGGGATAAGACAGACAGACAGACAGACAGAGATAAGGATGGCAGGCCTGCCTGATTTTTCTTTCTTTCTTATCCTTTTAAAAAAAATGTTTATTTATTTGTTTATTTGTTTATTTGTTTATTTATTTATTTATTTATTTATTTATCAGATATAAGTACACTGTAGCTGTCTTCAGACTCTCCAGAAGAGGGTGTCAGATTCTGGAGAATCTATATCCCACTTATGGTCTGCATATGATGTACATGAACACAGCCTCACATATAATTCTAAAAATTTAAAGATGGGTGGGGCCACTGAAAGGGCTCAACAATTAACAGCATTGTCTCCTCTTCCAGAGAACCTGGGATCAACTACCAGCAACTATATGGTGGCCTATCTCCAGTTCCAAAGGATCATATAGATAGACAGACAGACAGACAGAGATAAGGATGGCAGGACTTCCTGGTGTTTCTTTCTTTCTTATCCTTTTTAAAAAATGTTTATTTATTTATTTATTCATGTATTTATTATATTTACGTACACTGTAGCTGTCTTCAGACACTCCAGAAGAGGGTGTCAGTTTCTGGAGAATCTAAATCACTCTTATGGTCTGAATATGATGTACATAAACACAGCCTCAGATATACTTATAAAAATTTAATGAAGGGTGGGGCCACTGAAAGGTCTCAATAATTTACAGCATTGTCTCCTCTTCCAGAGAACCTTGGATAAACTACCAGCAACTATATGGTGGCCCATATCCAGTACCAGAGGATCAGACAGACAGACAGGCAGACAGACAGAGATAAGGATGGCAGGCCTGCCAGGTCTTTCTTTCTTTCTTGTCCTTTTTAAAAAATGTTTATTTATTTATGTATTTATTATATATAAGTACTCTGTAGCTATCTACAGACACTCCAGAAGAGGGTGTCAGATTCTGAAGAATCTAAAACGATCTTATGGTCTGCATATGATGTACATAAACACAGCCTCAGATATACTTCTAAAAATTTAAAGATGGGTGGGGCCACTGAAAGGGCTCAACAATTAACAGCATTGTCTCCTCTTCCAGAGAACCTGGGATCAACTACCAGCAACTATATGGTGACCTATCTTCAGTTCCAAAGGATCATATAGAGAGACAGACAGACAGACAGACAGAAATGAGGATGGCAGGACTGCCTGGTCTTTCTTTCTTTCTTATCCATTTGAAAAAATGTTTACTTATTAATTAATTAATTAATTCATTTATTTATTAGATATAAGTACACTGTAGCTGTCTTCAGACACTCCAGAAAAGGGTGTGAGATTCTGGAGAATCTAAATACCTCTTATGGTCTGCATATGATGTACATAAACACAGACTCAAGTATACTTCTAAAAATTTAAAGATGGGTGGGGCCAAAGAATTGGCTCAACAATTAACAGTGTTGTCTCCTCTTGCAGAGAACCTGGGATCAACTACCAGCAACTATATGGTGGCCCATATGCAGTTCCAGGGATCAGACAGACAGACAGACAAACAGAGATAAGGATGGCAGGCCTGCCTGGTCTTTCTTTCTTACTTATCCTGTTTAAAAAATGTTTATTTATTTATTTATTTATTTATTTATTTATTTATTTATTTATGTATTTATTAGATATAAGTACACTGTAGCTGTCTTCAGACACTCCAGAAGAGGGTGTCAGATTCTGGAGAATTTAAATCACTCTTATGGTCTGCATATGATGTACATAAATACAGCCTCACATTTACCTCTAAAAATTTAAAGATGGGTGGGGCCACTGAGAGGGCTCAACAATTAACAGCATTGTCTCCTCTTCCAGAGAACATTGGATAAACTACCAGTAACTATATGGTGGCCCATCTCCAGTTCCAGGGTATCAGACAGACAGACAGAGAGACAGAGATAAGGATGGAGGCCTGCCTGGTCTTTCTTTCTTTCTTATACTTTAAAAAAATGTTTATTTATTTATTTATTTATTTATTTATTAGAAATAAGTACACTGTAGCTGTCTTCAGACACTCTAGAAGAGGGTCTCATCTTCTGGAGAATAAAAATCCCTCTTATGGTCTTCATATGATGTACATAAACACAGCCTCACATATACTTCTAAAAATTTAAAGATGGGTGGGCCCACTGAAAGGGCTCAACAATTAACAGCATTGTCTCTTCTTCCAGAGAACGTGGGATCAACTACCAGCAACTATATGGTGGCCCATCTCAAGTTCCAGGGGATAAGACAGACAGACAGACAGACAGAGATAAGGATGGCAGGCCTGCCTGATTTTTCTTTCTTTCTTATCCTTTAAAAAAATGTTTATTTATTTGTTTATTTGTTTATTTATTTATTTATTTATTTATTTATTTATTTATCAGATATAAGTACACTGTAGCTGTCTTCAGACTCTCCAGAAGAGGGTGTCGGATTCTGGAGAATCTATATCCCTCTTATGGTCTGCATATGATGTACATGAACACAGCCTCACATATACTTCTAAAAATTTAAAGATGGGTGGGGCCACTGAAAGGGCTCAAAAATTAACAGCATTGTCTCCTCTTCCAGAGAACCTGGGATCAACTACCAGCAACTATATGGTGGCCCATCTCGAGTCCAAGGGGATCAGACAGACTGTAGACAGACAGAAAGACAGACAGAGATAAGGATGGCAGGCCTGCCTGGTCTCTCTTTATTTATTATCCTGTTTAAAAAATGTTTATTTATTTATTTATTTATTTATTTATTTATTTATTTATTTATTTGATATAAGTACACTGTAGCTGTCTTCAGACACTCCAGTAGAGGGTGTCAGATTCTGGAGAATCTAAATCACATTTATGGTCTGCATAAGATGTACATAAACACAGCCTCACATATACTTCTAAATATTTAAAGATGGGTGGTGCCACTGAAAGGGCTCAACAATAACAGCATTGTATCCTCTCCCAGAGAACCTGGGATCAACTACCAGCAACACTATGGTGGCCCATCTACAGTTCCAGGGTATCAGACAGACAGACAGACAGACAGACAGAGATAAGGGTGGCAGGCCTGCCCGGTCTTTCTTACTTTCTTATCCTTTTTAAAAAATGTTTATTTATTTATTTATTTATTTATTTATTCATTCATTTATTTATTTATTTATTTATTTATTTATTTATTTATTAGATATAAGTAAACTGTAGCTGTCTTCAGACACTCCAGAAGAGGGTGTGAGATTCAGGAGAATCTAAATACCTCTTATGGTCTGCATATGATGTACATAAACACAGACTCAAGTATACTTCTAAAAATTTAAAGATGGGTGGGGCCAAAGAATGGGCTCAACAATTAACAGCGTTGTCTCCTATTCCAGAGAACCTGGGATCAACTACCAGCAACTATATGGTGGCCCATCTGCAGTTCCAGGGATCAGACAGACAGACAGACAGACAGAGATAAGGATGGCAGGCCTGCCTGGTCTTTCTTTCTTACTTATCCTGTTTAAAAAATGTTTATTTATTTATTTATTTATATATTTATGTATTTATTAGATATAAGTACACTGTAGCTGTCTTCAGACACTCCAGAAGAGGGTGTCAGATTCTGGAGAATTTAAATCACTCTTATGGTCTGCATATGATGTACATAAATACAGCCTCACATTTACCTCTAAATATTTAAAGATGGGTGGGGCCACTGAGAGGGCTCAACAATTAACAGCATTGTCTCCTCTTCCAGATAACATTGGATAAACTACCAGCAACTATATGGTGGCCCATCTCCAGTTCCAGGGTATCAGACAGACAGACAGAGAGACAGAGATAAGGATGGAGGCCTGCCTGGTCTTTCTTTCTTTCTTATACTTTAAAAAATGTTTATTTATTTATTTATGTATTTATTAGAAATAAGTACACTGTAGCTGTCTTCAGACACTCTAGAAGAGGGTCTCATCTTCTGGAGAATCTAAATCCCTCTTATGGTCTTCATATGATGTACATAAACACAGCCTCACATATACTTCTAAAAATTTAAAGATGGGTGGGCCCAATGAAAGGGCTCAACAATTAACAGCATTGTCTCTTCTTCCAGAGAACGTGGGATCAACTACCAGCAACTATATGGTGGCCCATCTCAAGTTCCAGGGGATAAGACAGACAGACAGACAGACAGAGATAAGGATGGCAGGCCTGCCTGATTTTTCTTTCTTTCTTATCCTTTTAAAAAATGTTTATTTATTTGTTTATTTGTTTATTTATTTATTTATTTATTTATTTATTTATTTATCAGATATAAGTACACTGTAGCTGTCTTCAGACACTCCAGAAGAGGGTGTCAGATTCTGGAGAATCTAAATCCCTCTTATGGTCTGCATATGATGTACATAAATACAGCCTCACATTTACCTCTAAATATTTAAAGATGGGTGGGGCCACTGAGAGGGCTCAACAATTAACAGCATTGTCTCCTCTTCCAGATAACATTGGATAAACTACCAGCAACTATATGGTGGCCCTTATCCAGTTCCAGGGTATCAGACAGAGAGACAGACAGACAGAGATAAGGATGGCAGGCCTGCCTGATTTTTCTTTCTTTCTTATCCTTTATAAAAAATGTTTATTTATTTATTAATTTATTTATTTATGTATTTATTAGATATAAGTACACTGTAGCTGTCTTCAGACACTCCAGTAGACGGTTTCAGATTCTGAAAAATCTAAAACCATCTTCTGGTCTGCATATGATGTACATAAACACAGCCTCAGATATACTTCAAAAAATTTAATGAAGGATGGGGCCACTGAAAGGGCTCAACAATTAACAGCATTATCTCCTCTTCCAGAGAACCTGGGATCAACTACCAGCAACTATATGGTGGCTCATCTCCAGTTCCCAGGGATCAGACAGACAGACAGACACACAGACAGAGATATCGATGGCAGGCCTGCCTGGTCTTTCTTTCTTTCTTATACTTTTAAAAAAATGTTTATTTATTTATTTATTCATGTATTTATTAGATATAAGTACACTGTAGCTGTCTTAGACACTCCAGAAGTGGGTGTCTGGTTCTGTAGAATCTAAATCCCTCTTATGGTCTGCATATGATGTACATAAACACAGCCTAACATACAGTTCTAAATATTTTAAAATGGGTGGGGCCATTGAAAGGGCTCAACAATGAACAGCATTGTCTCCTCTTCCAGAGAACCTCGGCTCAACTACCAGCAACTATATGGTGGCCCATCTCCAGTTCCAGGGGATCAGACAGACAGACAGTCAGACAGACAGAGATAAGGATGGCAGGACTGCCTGGTCTTTCTTTCTTTCTTATCCTTTTGAAAAAATGTTTACTTATTTATTTATTTATGTATTTATTAGATATAAGTAAACTGTAGCTGTCTTCAGACACTCCAGAAGAGGGTGTCAGATTCTGGAGAATCTAAATCCCTCTTATGGCCTGCATATGATGTACATAAACACAGACTCATGTATACTTCTAAAAATTTAAAGATGTGTGGGGCCACTGAGAGGGCTCAACAATTAACAGCATTGTCTCCTCTTCCAGAGAACCTGGGATCAACTACCAGCAACTATATGGTGGCTCATCTCCAGTTCCAGTGGATCAGAAAGACAGAGAGACAGACAGACAGAGATAAGGATGGCAGGCCTGCCTGGTCTTTCTTTATTTCTTATCCTTTATAAAAAATGTTTATTTATTTATTTATATATTTATTTATTTATTTATTTATTTATTTATTTATGTATTTATTAGATATAAGTACACTGTAGCCGTCTTCAGACACTCCAGAAGAGGGTGTCAGATTCTAGAGAATCTAAATCCCTCTTATGGTCTGCATATGATGTACATAAACACAGCCTCACATATACTTCTAAAAATTTAAAGAAAGGTGGGACCACTGAAAGGGCTCAACAATTACCATCACTGTCTCCACTTCCAGAGAACCTGGGATCAACTACCAGCAACTATATGGTGGCCCATCTGCAGTTCCAGGGGATCAGACAGACAGACAGACAGACAGAGATAAGGATGGCAGGCCTGCCAGGTATTTCTTTCTTACTTATCCTGTTTAAAAAATGTTTATTTATTTATTTTTTTATGTATTTATGTATTTATTAGATATAAGTACACTGTAGCTGTTCAGACACTCCAGAAGAGTGTGTCAGATTCTGGAGAATCTAAATCCCTCTTATGGTCTGCATATGATGTACATAAACACAGCCTCACGTATAATTCTAAAAATTTAAAGATGGGTGGGACCACTGAAAGGGCTTAACAATTAACATCATTGTCTCCTCTTCCAGAGAACCTGGGATCAACCACCAGCAACTATATGGTGGCCCATATCCAGTTCCAAAGGTTCAGACAGACAGACAGACAGACAGAGATACGGATGGCAGGCCTGCCTGATTTTTCTTTCTTTCTTATCCTTTATAAAAAAATGTTTATTTATTTATTAATTTATTTATTTATGTATTTATTAGATATAAGTACACTGTAGCTGTCTTCAGACACTCCAGTAGACGGTGTCAGATTCTGAAAAATCTAAAACCATCTTCTGGTCTGCATATGATGTACATAAACACAGCCTCAGATATACTTTAAAAAATTTAATGAAGGGTGTGGCCACTGAAAGGGCTCAACAATTATCAGCATTATCTCCTCTTCCAGAGAACCTGGGATCAACTACCATCAACTATATGGTGGCTCATTTCTAGTTCTCAGGGATCAGACAGACAGACAGACAGACACACAGACAGAGATATGGATGGCAGGCCTGCCTGGTCTTTCTTTCTTTCTTATCCTTTTTAAAAAATGTTTATTTATTTATTTATTTATTTATTTATTTATTTATTTATTTATTTATTAGATATAAGTACACTGTAGCTCTCTTAGACACTCCAGAAGAGGGTGTCAGGTTCTGGAGAATCTAAATCCCTCTTATGGTCTGCATATGATGTACATAAACACAGCCTCACATACAGTTCTAAACATTTAAAGATGGGTGGGGCAATTGAAAGGGCTCAACAATGAACAGCATTGTCTCCTCTTCCAGAGAACCTGGGAAAAACTAACAGCAAATATATGGTGGCCCATATCCAGTTCCAGAGGTTCAGACAGACAGACAGACAGACAGACAGAGATAAGGATGGCAGGCCTGCCTGATTTTTCTTTCTTTCTTATCCTTTATAAAAATGATTATTTATTTATTAATTTATTTATTTATGTATTTATTAGATATAAGTACACTGTAGCTG
The DNA here is from genome assembly GCF_978045245.1 of Mus caroli. Lineage (NCBI taxonomy): Eukaryota > Metazoa > Chordata > Mammalia > Rodentia > Muridae > Mus > Mus caroli. The sequence continues at coordinate 20,505 of NW_028227954.1, read as the reverse complement.
TCTTCAGACACTCCAGTAGACGGTGTCAGATTCTGAAAAATCTAAAACCATCTTCTGATCTGCATATGATGAACATAAACACAGCCTCAGATATACTTAAAAAAATTTAATGAAGGGTGGGGCCACTGAAAGGGCTCAACAATTAACAGCATTATCTCCTCTTCCAGAGAACCTGGGATCAACTACCAGCAACTATATGGTGGCTCATATCCAGTTCCCAGGGATCAGACAGACAGACACACAGACAGTGATATGGATGGCAGGCCTGCCTGATCTTTCTTTCTTGCTTATCCTTTTTAAAAAATGTTTATTTTTTATTTATTTATGTATCTATTAGATATAAGTACACTGTAGCTGTCTTTAGACACTCCAGAAGAGGGTGTCAGGTTCTGGAGAATCTAAATCCCTCTTATGGTCTGCATATGATGAACATAAACACAGCCTCACATACAGTTCTAAACATTTAAAGATGGGTGGGGCCATTGAAAGGGCTCAACAATGAATAGCATTGTCTCCTCTTCCAGAGAACCTCGGCTCAACTACCAGCAAATATATGGTGGCCCATCTCCAGTTCCCAGGGATCAGACAGACAGACAGACAGACAGACAGAGATAAGGATGGCAGGCCTGCCTGGTCTTTCTTTCTTTCTTATCCTTTTTAAAAAATGTTTATTTAATTATTTATTTATGTATTTATTACATATAAGTACACTGTAGCTGTCTTCAGACACTCCAGAAGAGGGTGTCAGATTCTGGAGATTCTAAATCCCTCTTATGGCCTGCATATTATGTACATAAACACAGCCTCACATATACTTCTAAAAATTTATAGATGGGTGGGACCAATGAAAGGGCTCAACAATTACCATCACTGTCTCCACTTCCAGAGAACCTTGGATCAACTATCAGCAACTATATAGTGGCCCACCTCCAGTTCCAGGGGATCAGACAGGCTGTCAGACAGACAGACAGACAGACAGAGATAAGGATAGCAGGACTGCTGGTCTTACTTTCTTTCTTATCCTGTTTAAAAAATGTTTATTTATTTATTTATTTATTTATTTATTTACTTATTTATTTATTTATTTATGTATTTATTAGATATAAGTACACTGTAGCTGTCTTAGACACTCCAGAAGAGGGTGTCAGGTTCTGTAGAATCTAAATCCCTCTTATGGTCTGCATATGATGTACATAAACACAGCCTAACATACAGTTCTAAATATTTAAAGATGGATGGGGCCATTGAAAGGGCTCAACAATGAACAGCATTGTCTCCTCTTCCAGAGAACCTCGGTTCAACTACCAGAAACTATATGGTGGCCCATCTCCAGTTCCAGGGGATCAGACAGACAGACAGACAGACAGACAGAGATAAGGATGGCAGCCCTGCCTGGTCTTTCTTTCTTTCTTTCTTATCCTTTTGAAAAAATGTTTACTTATTTATTTATTTATGTATTTATTAGATATAAGTAAACTGTAGCTGTCTTCAAACACTCCAGAAGAGGGTGTCAGATTCTGGAGAATCTAAAACCCTCTTATGGCCTGCATATGATGTACATAAACACAGACTCACGTATACTTCTAAAAATTTAAAGATGTGTGGGGCCACTGAGAGGGCTCAACAATTAACAGCATTGTCTCATCTTCCAGAGAACCTGGGATCAACTACCAGCAACTATATGGTGGCCCATCTCCAGTTCCAGTGGATCAGAAAGACAGACAGACAGACAGACAGAGATAAGGATGGCAGGCCTGCCTGGTCTTTCTTTATTTCTTATCCTTTATAAAAAATGTTTATTTATTTATTTATTTATTTATTTATTTATTTATTTATTTATTTTTGTATTTATTAGATATAAGTACACTGTAGCCGTCTTCAGACACTCCAGAAGAGGGTGTCAGATTCTGGAGAATCTAAATCCCTCTTAAGGTCTGCATATGATGTACATAAACACAGCCTCACATATACTTCTAAAAATTTAAAGATGGGTGGGACCACTGAAAGGGCTCAACAATTACCATCACTGTCTCCACTTCCAGAGAACCTGGGATCAACTACCAGCAACTATATGGTGGCCCATCTGCAGTTCCAGGGGATCAGACAGGCTGTCAGACAGACAGACAGACAGACAGAGATAAGGATGGCAGCCCTGCCTGGTCTTTCTTTCTTTCTTATCCTGTTTAAAAAATGTTTATTTATTTATTTATTTATTTATTTATTTATTTATTTATTTATTTATGTATTTATTAGATATAAGTACAATGTAGCTGTCTTCAGACACTCCAGAAGAGGGTGTCAGATTCTGGAGAATCTAAATCCCTCTTATGGTCTGCATATGATGTACATAAACACAGCCTCACATATACATCTAAAAATTTAAAGATGGGTGAGAGCAATGAAAGGGCTCAACAATTAACAGCATTGTCTCCTCTTCCAGAGAACCTGGGATCAACTACCAGCAACTATATGGTGGCCCATCTACAGTTCCAGGGGATCAGAAAGGCAGACAGACAGACAGACAGAGATTAGGATTGCAGGCCTGCCTGGTCTTTCTTTCTTTCTTGTCCTTTTTAAAAAATGTTTATTTATTTATGTATTTATTATATATAAGTACACTGTAGCTATCTACAGACACTCCAGAAGAGGGTGTCAGATTCTGAAAAATCAAAAACCATCTTATGGTCTGCATATGATGTACATAAACACAGCCTCAGATATACTTCTAAAAATTTAAAGATGGGTGGGGCCACTGAAAGGGCTCAACAATTAACAGCATTGTCTCCTCTTCCAGAGAACCTGGGATCAACTACCAGCAACTATATGGTGGCCTATCTTCAGTTCCAAAGGATCATATAGAGAGACAGACAGACAGACAGAGATGAGGATGGCAAGCCTGCCTGGTCTTTCTTTCTTTCTTATCCATTTGAAAAAATGTTTACTTATTAATTAATTAATTAATTTATTTATTTATTTATTTATTTATTAGATATAAGTACACTGTAGCTGTCTTCAGACATTCCAGAAGATGGTGTCAGATTCTGGAGAATCTAAATACCTCTTATGGTCTGCATATGATGTACATAAACACAGACTCAAGTATACTTCTAAAAATTTAAAGATGGGTGGGGCCACTGAATGGGCTCAACAATTAACAGCGTTGTCTCCTCTTCCAGAGAACCTAAGATCAACTACCAGCAACTATATGGTGGCCCATCTGCAGTTCCAGGGGATCAGACAGACAGACAGACAGAGATAAGGATGGCAGGCCTGCCTGGTCTTTCTTTCTTACTTATCCTGTTTAAAAAATGTTTATTTATTTATTTATTTTTTTATTTATGTATTTATTAGATATAAGTACACTGTAACTGTCTTCAGACACTCCAGAAGAGGATGTCAGATACTGGAGAATTTAAATCACTCTTATGGTCTGCATATGATGTACATAAATACAGCCTCACATTTACCTCTAAAAATTTAAAGATGGTTGGGGCCACTGAAAGGGCTCAACAATTAACAGCATTATCTCCTCTTCCAGAGAACCTGGGATCAACTACCAGCAACTATATGGTGGCTCATATCCAGTTCCCAGGGATCAGACAGACAGACACACAGACAGTGATATGGATGGCAGGCCTGCCTGATCTTTCTTTCTTGCTTATCCTTTTTAAAAAATGTTTATTTTTTATTTATTTATGTATCTATTAGATATAAGTACACTGTAGCTGTCTTTAGACACTCCAGAAGAGGGTGTCAGGTTCTGGAGAATCTAAATCCCTCTTATGGTCTGCATATGATGAACATAAACACAGCCTCACATACAGTTCTAAACATTTAAAGATGGGTGGGGCCATTGAAAGGGCTCAACAATGAATAGCATTGTCTCCTCTTCCAGAGAACCTCGGCTCAACTACCAGCAAATATATGGTGGCCCATCTCCAGTTCCCAGGGATCAGACAGACAGACAGACAAACAGACAGAGATAAGGATGGCAGGCCTGCCTGGTCTTTCTTTCTTTCTTATCCTTTTTAAAAATGTTTATTTAATTATTTATTTATGTATTTATTACATATAAGTACACTGTAGCTGTCTTCAGACACTCCAGAAGAGGGTGTCAGATTCTGGAGATTCTAAATCCCTCTTATGGCCTGCATATTATGTACATAAACACAGCCTCACATATACTTCTAAAAATTTATAGATGGGTGGGACCAATGAAAGGGCTCAACAATTACCATCACTGTCTCCACTTCCAGAGAACCTTGGATCAACTATCAGCAACTATATAGTGGCCCACCTCCAGTTCCAGGGGATCAGACAGGCTGTCAGACAGACAGACAGACAGACAGAGATAAGGATAGCAGGACTGCTGGTCTTACTTTCTTTCTTATCCTGTTTAAAAAATGTTTATTTATTTATTTATTTATTTATTTATTTATTTACTTATTTATTTATTTATTTATGTATTTATTAGATATAAGTACACTGTAGCTGTCTTAGACACTCCAGAAGAGGGTGTCAGGTTCTGTAGAATCTAAATCCCTCTTATGGTCTGCATATGATGTACATAAACACAGCCTAACATACAGTTCTAAATATTTAAAGATGGATGGGGCCATTGAAAGGGCTCAACAATGAACAGCATTGTCTCCTCTTCCAGAGAACCTCGGTTCAACTACCAGAAACTATATGGTGGCCCATCTCCAGTTCCAGGGGATCAGACAGACAGACAGACAGACAGACAGAGATAAGGATGGCAGCCCTGCCTGGTCTTTCTTTCTTTCTTTCTTATCCTTTTGAAAAAATGTTTACTTATTTATTTATTTATGTATTTATTAGATATAAGTAAACTGTAGCTGTCTTCAAACACTCCAGAAGAGGGTGTCAGATTCTGGAGAATCTAAAACCCTCTTATGGCCTGCATATGATGTACATAAACACAGACTCACGTATACTTCTAAAAATTTAAAGATGTGTGGGGCCACTGAGAGGGCTCAACAATTAACAGCATTGTCTCATCTTCCAGAGAACCTGGGATCAACTACCAGCAACTATATGGTGGCCCATCTCCAGTTCCAGTGGATCAGAAAGACAGACAGACAGACAGACAGAGATAAGGATGGCAGGCCTGCCTGGTCTTTCTTTATTTCTTATCCTTTATAAAAAATGTTTATTTATTTATTTATTTATTTATTTATTTATTTATTTATTTTTGTATTTATTAGATATAAGTACACTGTAGCCGTCTTCAGACACTCCAGAAGAGGGTGTCAGATTCTGGAGAATCTAAATCCCTCTTAAGGTCTGCATATGATGTACATAAACACAGCCTCACATATACTTCTAAAAATTTAAAGATGGGTGGGACCACTGAAAGGGCTCAACAATTACCATCACTGTCTCCACTTCCAGAGAACCTGGGATCAACTACCAGCAACTATATGGTGGCCCATCTGCAGTTCCAGGGGATCAGACAGGCTGTCAGACAGACAGACAGACAGACAGAGATAAGGATGGCAGCCCTGCCTGGTCTTTCTTTCTTTCTTATCCTTTATAAAAAAAATGTTTATTTATTTATTAATTTATTTATTTATGTATTTATTAGATATAAGTACACTGTAGCTGTCTTCAGACACTCCAGTAGACGGTGTCAGATTCTGAAAAATCTAAAACCATCTTCTGGTCTGCATATGATGTACATAAACACAGCCTCAGATATACTTTAAAAAATTTAATGAAGGGTGTGGCCACTGAAAGGGCTCAACAATTATCAGCATTATCTCCTCTTCCAGAGAACCTGGGATCAACTACCATCAACTATATGGTGGCTCATTTCTAGTTCTCAGGGATCAGACAGACAGACAGACAGACACACAGACAGAGATATGGATGGCAGGCCTGCCTGGTCTTTCTTTCTTTCTTATCCTTTTTAAAAAATGTTTATTTATTTATTTATTTATTTATTTATTTATTTATTTATTAGATATAAGTACACTGTAGCTCTCTTAGACACTCCAGAAGAGGGTGTCAGGTTCTGGAGAATCTAAATCCCTCTTATGGTCTGCATATGATGTACATAAACACAGCCTCACATACAGTTCTAAACATTTAAAGATGGGTGGGGCAATTGAAAGGGCTCAACAATGAACAGCATTGTCTCCTCTTCCAGAGAACCTGGGAAAAACTAACAGCAAATATATGGTGGCCCATATCCAGTTCCAGAGGTTCAGACAGACAGACAGACAGACAGAGATAAGGATGGCAGGCCTGCCTGATTTTTCTTTCTTTCTTATCCTTTATAAAAATGATTATTTATTTATTAATTTATTTATTTATGTATTTATTAGATATAAGTACACTGTAGCTGTCTTCAGACACTCCAGTAGACGGTGTCAGATTCTGAAAAATCTAAAACCATCTTCTGGTCTGCATATGATGAACATAAACACAGCCTCAGATATACTTCAAAAAATTTAATGAAGGGTGGGGCCACTGAAAGGGCTCAACAATTAACAGCATTATCTCCTCTTCCAGAGAACCTGGGATCAACTACCAGCAACTATATGGTGGCTCATATCCAGTTCCCAGGGATCAGACAGACAGACAGACAGACACACAGACAGTGATATGGATGGCAGGCCTGCCTGATCTTTCTTTCTTGCTTATCCTTTTTAAAAAATGTTTATTTTTTATTTATTTATGTATCTATTAGATATAAGTACACTGTAGCTGTCTTTAGACACTCCAGAAGAGGGTGTCAGGTTCTGGAGAATCTAAATCCCTCTTATGGTCTGCATATGATGAACATAAACACAGCCTCACATACAGTTCTAAACATTTAAAGATGGGTGGGGCCATTGAAAGGGCTCAACAATGAATAGCATTGTCTCCTATTCCAGAGAACCTCGGCTCAACTACCAGCAAATATATGGTGGCCCATCTCCAGTTCCCAGGGATCAGACAGACAGACAGACAGACAGACAGAGATAAGGATGGCAGGCCTGCCTGGTCTTTCTTTCTTTCTTATCCTTTTTAAAAAATGTTTATTTAATTATTTATTTATGTATTTATTACATATAAGTACACTGTAGCTGTCTTCAGACACTCCAGAAGAGGGTGTCAGATTCTGAAGATTCTAAATCCCTCTTATGGCCTGCATATTATGTACATAAACACAGCCTCATATATACTTCTAAAAATTTATAGATGGGTGGGACCAATGAAAGGGCTCAACAATTACCATCACTGTCTCCACTTCCAGAGAACCTTGGATCAACTATCAGCAACTATATAGTGGCCCACCTCCAGTTCCAGGGGATCAGACAGGCTGTCAGACAGACAGACAGACAGACAGAGATAAGGATAGCAGGACTGCTGGTCTTACTTTCTTTCTTATCCTGTTTAAAAAATGTTTATTTATTTATTTATTTATTTATTTATTTATTTACTTATTTATTTATTTATTTATGTATTTATTAGATATAAGTACACTGTAGCTGTCTTAGACACTCCAGAAGAGGGTGTCAGGTTCTGTAGAATCTAAATCCCTCTTATGGTCTGCATATGATGTACATAAACACAGCCTAACATACAGTTCTAAATATTTAAAGATGGATGGGGCCATTGAAAGGGCTCAACAATTAACAGCATTGTCTCCTCTTCACTGTAGCTGTCTTCAGACACTCCAGAAGGTTTTATAAAACCTTTATAAAAAGGTTTTATAAAAAGTGTTAAATTTTTTAAAAATTAAAAAAAAATACCAGATCACCATCACACAGCATTGGCTGTCTTCAGGTTTAACCTTTCAGCCTCCAAAACAAAAAGCAATGGCTGGCTGTCTTCAGGTGTATCCTATTCTCCAGTCTTATTTCCAACCTAAGAGCTGGGCTCTGCTGCCTCATTATGTAATTGCAAACCTTCCTTGGTTTGTCTTTTCCATTTCTAAGACTAACAGGCCTTTTTCTATTTAGAGAATATGCTCATGACTGTACTTTAGATATAGTAAATATAACTGTTGCTTATAAAACTTGTTTTCTAGGAATTTTTAAAGGGCAATGGCAGAGTTTATTTTTTAAAAATATTTTGCATTTATTTATTTGTGTGAGTGATGAAGCTCAGGTCTTCAAACTCGTCAGGAGGTATGATTACCTCCCCTCTCTCTCAACCCCTCTCTCTCCTCTCTCAATGATTGTGTAAGAATGTTTTGCATGTGTATGCTGTGCCCACAGACTCCAGAACAGAGTATTAGATCCCCTGGAACTGGAGATGGGCCACCATATATAATACTGGTAATTGAGCCCAGGTTCTCTGGAAGAGGAGACAATGCTCTTAATTGTTGAGCCCTCTCTGTAGCCACATCTTTCTTTCTTTTTTTTTTTTTGAGTATATGTGAGGCTGTGTTTATATACATCATATGCAGACAATAAGAATGATTTAGATTCTTCAGAATCTGACACCCTCTTCTGGACTGTCTGAAGATAGCTACAGCATACTTAAATATAATAAATATATAAATCTTTAAAAAGAAAAAGAAAAGTAAAAAAGAAAGAACAGGCCTGCCATATGCATGTTCATAGAGGAAAATGGAAGAGACCCCAATCTAACCTCAGCAGGGTGCTTCCTTCTGGATGGTAGCTCACAGTTTCATCCCAGCAAGACAGGCAAATCACTGAGTTCAAGGACAGTAAGGTTCAGGACAGCCAAGGTTAGGAAGGAAAAGGGTCTATGTTGAGAATACAAACCGACAAAAATAAAACTAGGAAAAAGAAGTGACAGTGTAACTTGGGGTAGGATACCAAAAAGAGAAAGCTTTCTGTTACCACTTACAAACAGCAGTAGACTTGCACCCTTCTGCCCAGGTCCCTGCCTTCCTTTCTAGGAATTCTAAGGATGCCAGGGGGTGGGGCAATCCAGATTAACTTTTTAATAACAAAGACTTGGTCTTTGATGTCTAGAGGAAGCCCTTCTCAGTGCCTTTAACTACCACTGAACTTTCAGGGCTGTGACTCAACTGTAACAAGGAACAGGGCTAAGAACCTGCAGCCTTTGAAAACAACTATTTTTTTAAAGAGGGGGACACAAATCAGCAGTAGAACCCCTCAGGTTCAGCCATAATACTTGTTAGGGAAACAGCCTCAATGTCCGGAGCTGAGGTCTCATGGGTGAACTGCTTCAAGCTCTGAGTATCATTGAAAGAAAGAAAAGTTATCATGTGGTTGCTTAATTTATTTATTTTATTATTTCTATTTTTTGTTTTCTTTTGTTTTGTTTTAGAAAAGGCCTCAGTCTGTAGCTATGGCTGACCTAGGACAGACTACATGTGTTAATTAGGGTTTCACAGCTGAGAAACAGACCATACCTATGTAAGACTTAGAAAACCCAACAGTCAGTGGTGGCTTGAGCTCTTAATGAGAGCACTCTGGAGGCAGAGGCAGTCAGTTTCTTAGTTCGAGGCCAGCCTGGTTAAAGACAGGGATAGGCAGGGCTAGGCAAGGCAGGGCTGGGCTAGGCTAGGCAAGGCAAGGGGCTAGGCTAGGCTATGCAAGGGGCTAGGCAAGACAGACAGACAGAGAGAAAGACAGACAAGGATGGAAGGCCTGCCTGGTTTTTCTTTCTTCTTTATCCCTTTTAAAAAATGTTTATTTATTTATTTATTTATTTATTTATTTATTTATTTATGTATTTATTAGATATAAGTACACTGTAGCTGTCTTCAGACACTCCAGAAGAGTGTGTCAGATTCTGGAGAATCTAAATCCCTCTTATGGTCTGCATATGATGTACAAAAACACAGACTCAAGTATACTTCTAAAAATTTAAAGATGGGTGGGGCCACTGAAAGGGCTCAACAATTAACAGCATTGTCTCCTCTTCCAGAGAACCTGGGATCAACTACCAGCAACTATAAGGTAGCCCATCTCCAGTTCCCGGGGATCAGACAGACAGACAGACAGACAGACAGACAGAGATAAGGATGGCAGGCCTGCCTGGTCTTTCTTTCTTACTTATCCTTTTTAAAACATGTTTATTTCTTTATTTATGTATTTATTAGATATAAGTACATTGTAGCCTGTCTTCAGACACTCCAGAAGAGAGTGTGTCAGATTCTGGAGAATCTAAATCCCTCTTATGGTCTGCATATGATGTACATAAACACAGCCTCACATATACTTCTAAAAATTTAAAGATGGGTGGGGCCACTGTAAGGGCTCAACAATTAACAGCATTGTCTCCTCTTCCAGAGAACCTGGGATCAAGTACCAGCAAAAATATGGTGGCCCATCTCCCAGTTTCAGGGGATCAGACAGACAGACAGACAAACAGACAAGGATGGCAGGCCTGCCTGGTTTTTCTTTCTTTCTTATCCTTTTTAAAACATGTTTATTTATTTATTTATGTATTTATTAGATATAAGTACACTGTAGCTGTCTTCAGACACTCCAGAAGAGGGATCAGATTCTGGAGAATGTAAATCCCTCTTATGGTCTGCATATGATGTACATAAACACAGCCTCACAAATACTTCTAAAAATTTAAAGTGGGTTGGTGCCACTGAAAGGGCTCAAAAATTTACAGCCTTGTCTCCTCTTGCAGAGAATCTGGGATCAACTACCAGCAACTATATGGTGGCCCATCTCCAGTTCCAGGGGATCAGACAGAGAGACAGACATACAGAGAGATAGAGATAATGATGGCAGGCCTGCTTCGTCTTCTTTCTTTCTTATCCTTTTTAAGAAATGTTTATTTATTTATTATGTATTTATTAGATATAAGTACACTGTAGCTGTCTTCAGACATCAGGAAGAAGGTGTCAGATTCTGGAGAATCTAAATCCCTCTTATGGTCTGAATATGATGTACATAAACACAGACTCACATTTACTTCCAAAAATTAAAGATGTGTGGGGCCACTGTATGGGCTCAACCATTAACAGCATTGTCTCCTCTTCCAGAGAACCTGGGATCAACTACCATCAACTATATGGTGGCCCATCTCCAGTTCCAGAGGATCAGACAGAGAGGACAGACAGACAGACATATAGAGATAACGATGGCAGGCCTGCCTGGTCTTTCTTTCTTATCCTTTTTAAGAAATGTTTATTTACTTCTTTATGTATTTATTAGATAAAAGTACACTGTAGCTATCTTCAGACACTCCAGAAGAGAGTGTCAGATTCTGGAGAATCTAAATCCCTCTTATGGTCTGCATATGATGTACATAAACACAGCCTCACTTATACTTCTAAAAATTTACAGATGGGTGGAGCCACTGAAAGGGCTCAACAATTAACCGCATTGTCTCCTCTTCCAGAGAACCTGGGTTCAACTTCCAGCACCTATATGGTGGCCCATCTCCAGTTCCAGTGTATCAGACAGATAGACAGACAGACAGACAGAGAGACAGAGATAAGGAAGGCAGGCCTCCCTGGTCTTTCTTTCTTTCTTATCCTTTTTAAAAAATGTTTATTTATATATTTATTTATTTATTTATTTATTTATTTATTTATTTATTAGATATAAGTACACTGTGTCTGTCTTCAGACACTCCAGAAGATGGTGTCAGATTCTGGAGAATCTAAATCCCTCTTATGGTCTGTATATGATGTACATAAACACAGCCTCACATATACTTCAAAAATTTAAAGATGTATGGGGTCACTGAAAGGGCTCAACAATTAACAGCATTATCTCCTCTTCCAGACATCCTGGGGATCAACTACCAGCAACTATATGGTGGCTCATCTCCAGTTCTAAGGTATCAGACAGAAAAGACAGACAGTCAGACAAGGGTGGCAGGCCTGCCTGGTTTTTTTTCTTTCTCATCCTTTTTAAAAATGTTTATTTATTTATTTATGTATTTATTAAATATAAGTACAACTTTAGCGGTCTTCAGACACTCCAGGAGAGGGTGTCAGATTCTTGATAATCTAAATCCCTCTTATGGTGTGCATATGATGTACATAAACACAGACTCACATTTACTTCCAAAAATTTAAAGATGTGTGGGGCCACTGAAAGGGCTCAACCATTAACAGCATTGTCTCCTCTTCCAGAGAACCTGGGATCAACTACCAGCAACTATATTGTGGCCCATCTCCAGTTCCAGTGGATCAGAAAGACAGACAGACAGGACAGACAGAGATAAGGATGCCAGGCCTGCCTGGTCTTTCTTTATTTCTTATCCTTTAAAAAAAATGTTTATTTATTTATTTATTTATTTATTTATTTATTTATTTATGTATTTATTAGATATAAGTACACTGTAGCTGCCTTCAGACACTCCAGAAGAGGGTTTCAGATTCTGGAGAATCTAAATCCCTCTTATGGTCTGCATATGATGTACATAAACACAGCCTCACATTATACTTCTAAAAATTTAAAGATTGGTGGGACGACTGAAAGGGCTCAACAATTACCATCACTGTCTCCACTTCCAGAGAACCTGGTATCAACTATCAGCAACTATATAGTGGCCCACCTCCAGTTCCAGGGGATCAGACAGACTGTCAGACAGACAGACAGAGATAAGGATGGCAGGCTTGCCTGGTCTTTCTTTCTTTCTTATCCTTTTGAAAAAATGTTTTCTTATTTATTTATTTATGTATTTATTAGATATAAGTACACTGTAGCTGTCTTCAGACACTCCAGAAGACACTCCAGAATGACAGTGTAGGACCTGGAATATGTGAGAAAACCTGAAATATTCAAAAAATGAGAAAATGACAATGTAGAACCTGGAATAAGTAAGAAACCCCGAAAATTTTAAAAAAAGAGAAAATCGCACTGTAGGACCTGGAATATGGTGAGAAACAGTGAAAAAGTCAAAAAATGAGAATATCACACTCTAGGACTTGGAATATGGTGAGAAACCCTGAAAAAGTCAAAACATGAGAAATTCATGCAGTAGGACCCAGAATATGGTGAGAAACCCTGAAAGAAGTCGGAAAATGAGAAAATCAGGCAGTAGGACTTGGAAGCTAGTGAGAAACCCTGAAAAAGACGAAAAGTGAGAATAACAAACTGTAGGACCTGGAATCAGTTGAGAAACCCTGAAAAATTCGAAAAAGCAAAAATCACACTCTAGGACTTGGAATGTGATGAGAAATCCTGAAAAGTAAAAAAATGAGAAAATCACACTGTAGTACCTGGAATATGGTAAAAAAGTATTAAATGAGAAAATCACACAGTAGGACCTGGAATATGGTGAGAAACTCTGAATAAGTCGAAAACATGAGAAAATCACGCAGTAGCCTGGAATATGGTGAGAAACCCTGAAAAAGTCGAAAAATGAGAAAATCACGCAGTAGTACTTGGAATATGGTGAGAAACACTGAAAAAGTCTTAAAATGAGAAAATCACACTGTAGGACCTGGAATATGGTGAGAAACTCTGAAAATGGTCGAAAAATAAGAAATTCACACTTGTAGGACCTCCAATATGGTGAGAAACCCTGAAAAAGTCAAAAAATGAGAAAATCACACTGTAGGACTTGGAATAAAATGAGAAACCGTGAAAAAGACAAAAAATGACAAAAGTACACGGTAGGAGATGGAATATGGAGAGAAACCGTTAAAAAGTAGAAAAATAAGATATACACACTTGTAGGACATGCAATATGGTGAGAGACCCTGAAAAAGTCTTAAATGAGAAAATCACACTGTAGTACCTGGAATATGGTGAGAAACCCTGAAAAAGTCCAAAAATAAGAAACTCACACGTGTAGGACCTGCAATATGGTGAGAAACCCTGAAAAAGTTGGAAAATGAGAAAATCACACTGTAGGACTTGGAATAAGATGAGACACCCTAAAAAAGTCAAAAAATGAGAAAATTTCACTGTAGGACTTGGATTAAGATGAGAAACCCTGAAAAAGTTGAAAAATGAGAAAATCACAATGTAGAAGATGGAATATGGTGAGCAATCCTGAAAAAGTCAAAAAATGAGAAAATCACACTGTGGAACCTGGAATATGGTGAGAAACTCTGAAAAAGGCGAAAAATTGGAAAAAATCACACTCTAGGACTTGGAATATGATGAGAAACCCTGAAAAAGTCAAAAATGAGAAAATCAGACTGTAGTAGCTGGAATATGGTGAGAAACATGGAAAAAGTCTCAAAATGAGAAAATCACACAGTTGGAGCTGCAATATGGTGAGAAACACTGAAACAGTCGAAAAATAAGAAATCAAACTTGTAGTCCCTGCAATATGGTGAGAAACCCTGAAAAATTCCAAAATGAGAAAATCACACTGTAGGACTTCGAATATGATGAGAAACCGTGAAAAAGTAAAAAAAATAAGAAAAATACACTATAGGAACTGGAATATGGAGAGAAACCCTGAAAAGGTTAAAAAATTAGAAAATCACAATTGTAGGACCTCCAATATGGTGAGAAACCCTGAAAAAGTTGAAAAATGAGAAAAACACACTGTAGGACCTGGAATATGGTGAGAAACACTGAAAAATTCAAAAAATGAGAAAATCACAGAGTAGGACCTGAAATATGGAGAGAAACCGTGAAACAGTCGAAATATAAGAAAATCAAACTTGAAGTACCTGCAATATGGTGAGAAACCCTGAAAAAGTCGAAAAATGAAAAAATCACACTGTAGGATTTGGAATATGATGAGAAACCATGAAAAAGTCAAAAATGAGAAAAATATACCGTAGGAGTTGGAATGTGGTGAGAAAACCTGAAAAAGTCGAAGAATAAGAAAATCACACAAGTAGGACCTCCAATATGGTGAGAAACCCTGAAAAAAGTCGAAAAATGAGACAATTACAGACTAGGACATGGAATATGGTAAGAAACCCTTTAAAAGTCGGAAAAAGAGAAAATCACACTGTAGGATTTGGAATATGATGAGAAAACCTGAAAAAGTCAAAAAATGAGAAAATCACACTGTAGTACCTGGAATATTGTGAGAAAACACTGAAAAAGTCTAAAAATGAGAAAATCACACTGTAGGACTTGGAATAAAATGAGAAACCGAGAAAAAGACAAAAAATGACAAAAGTACACGGTTGGAGATGGAATATGGAGAGAAACCGTTAAAAAGTAGAAAAATAAGATATACACACTTGTAGGACATGCAATATGGTGAGAGACGCTGAAAAAGTCTTAAAATGAGAAAATCACACTGTAGTACCTGGAATATGGTTAGAAACCCTGAAAAAGTCCAAAAATAAGAAATTCACACGTGTAGGACCTGCAATATGGTGAGAAACCCTGAAAAAGTCGAAAAATGAGAAAATCACACTGTAGGACTTGGAATAAGATGAGACACCCTGAAAAAGTCAAAAAAATGAGAAAATTTCACTGTAGGACTTGGAATAAGATGAGAAACCTGAAAAAGTTGAAAAATGAGAAAATCACACTGTGGAACCTGGAATATGGTGAGAAACTCTGAAAAAGTCAAAAAATGAGAAATCACACTGTGGAACCTGGAATATGGTGAGAAACTCTGAAAAAAGGCGAAAAATTGGAAAAATCACACTCTAGGACTTGGAATATGATGAGAAACCCTGAAAAAGTCAAAAATGAGAAATCACACTGAAGTAGCTGGAATATGGTGAGAAACATTGAAAAAGTCTCAAAATGAGAAAATCACACAGTTGGACCTGCAATATGGTGAGAAACACTGAAACAGTCGAAAAATAAGAAAATCAAACTTGTAGTACCTGCAATATGGTGAGAAACCCTGAAAAATTCCAAAAATTAGAAAATCACACTGTAGGATTTAGAATATGATAAGAAACCGTGAAAAAAGTCAAAAATGAGAAAAATTCACTGTAGAAGCTGGAATATGGTGAGTAAACCCTGAAAAAGTTGAAAAATAAAAAAATCACACTTGTAGAACCTCCAATATGGTGAGAAACCCTGAAAAAGTCAAAAAATGAGAAAATCACACTGTAGGACCTGGAATATGTTCAGAAACCCTGAAAAAGTCTTAAAATGAGAAAATCACACTGTAGGACTTGGAATAAGATGAGAAACCCTAAAAAAGTCGAAAATGAGAAAAATACACTGAAGGAGTTGGAATATGTTGAGAAACCCTGAAAAAGTCTTAAAATGAGAAAATCACACTGTTGGACCTGGAATCGGTGAGATACTCTGAAAAAGTCGAAAAAAGAGAAAATCACACTCTAGGACTTGGAATATGATGAGAAACCCTGAAAGAGTCAAAAAATGAGAAAATCACACTATAGTACCTGGAATATGGTGAGAAACCCTGAAAACGTCTAAAAATGAGAAAATCAAAAAGTATGGACCTGGAATATGGTGAGAAACCCTGAAAGATCGAAAAATAAGAAAATCAAACTTGTAGTACCTGCAATATGTTGAGAAACCCTGAAAAAGTCAAAAATTGAGAAAATCAGAATATAGGACTTGGAATAAGATGAGAAACCGTGAAAAAGACAAAAAATGACAAAAACACAGTGTAGGAGCTGGAATATGGTGAGAAACCCTGAAAAAGTCCAAAAATAAGAAATTCCACACTTGTAGGACCTGCAATATGGTGAGAAACCCTGACAAAGTCGAAAAATGAGAAAATCACACTGTAGTACTTGGAATAAAATGAGACACACTGAAAAAATCAAAAAATGAGAAAATTTCACTGTAGGACTTGGAATAAGATGAGAAACCCTGAAAAAGTTGAAAAATGAGAAAATCACAATGTAGAAGATGGAATATGGTGAGCAATCCGAAAAAGTCAAAAAATGAGAAAATCACGCTGTAGGACCTGGAATATGGTGAGAAACTCTGAAAAAGTCGAAAAAAAAGAGAAAATCACACTTAGGACTTGGAATATGATGAGAAAACCCTGAAAAAGTCAAAAAATGAGAAAATCAAACAGTAGGACCGGGAATATGGTGAGAAACCCTGAAGATTGAAAAATAAGAAAATCAAACTTGTAGTACCTGCAATATGGTGAGAAACCCTGAAAAAGTCAAAAAATGAGAAAATCACAATATAGGACTTGGAATAAGATGAGAAACCGTGAAAAAGACAAAAAAATGACAAAAAACACACTGTAGGAGCTGGAATATGGTGAGAAAACCTGAAAAGTCCAAAAATAAGAAATTCATACTTGTAGGACCTGCAATATGGTGAGAAACCCTGAAAAAGTCGAAAAATGAGAAAATCACACTGTAGGACTTGGAATATGGTAAGAAACCTGAAAAAGTCGAAAAAATGGAGAAAATCATGCACTAGGACCCAGAATATGATGAGAAACACAGAAAAAGTCTTAAAATGAGAAAATCACCCTGTAGGACCTGGAATATGGTAAGAAACCATGAAAATGTCGAAAAATGAGAAAATGACACTGTAGGAGCTGGAATATGGTGAGAAGTCCTGAAAAAGTCCAAAAAAAAAAAAAAAAGAAATATACACTTGTAAGACTTGCAATATGGTTAGAGACCCTGAAAAAGTCGAAAAAATGAGAAAATCACACTCTAGGACCTGGAATATGGTGAGAAACTCTGAAAATGTCGAAAAATAAGAAATTCACACTTGTAGGACCTGCAATATGGTGAGAAACCCTGAAAAAGTCAAAAAATGAGAAAAATCACACTGTAGGACTTGGAATAAAATGAGAACCGAGAAAAAGACAAAAAATGACAAAAGTACACGGTTGGAGATGGAATATGGAGAGAAACCGTTTAAAAAGTAGAAAAATAAGATATACACACTTGTAGGACATGCAATATGGTGAGAGACGCTGAAAAAGTCTTAAAATGAGAAAATCACACTGTAGTACCTGGAATATGGTTAGAAACCCTGAAAAAGTCCAAAAATAAGAAATTCACACGTGTAGGACCTGCAATATGGTGAGAAACCCTGAAAAGTCGAAAAATGAGAAAATCACACTGTAGGACTTGGAATAAGATGAGACACCCTGAAAAAGTCAAAAAAATGAGAAAATTTCACTGTAGGACTTGGAATAAGATGAGAAACCTGAAAAAGTTGAAAAATGAGAAAATCACACTGTGGAACCTGGAATATGGTGAGAAACTCTGAAAAAAGGCGAAAAATTGGAAAAATCACACTCTAGGACTTGGAATATGATGAGAAACCCTGAAAAAGTCAAAAATGAGAAAATCACACTGTAGTAGCTGGAATATGGTGAGAAACATTGAAAAAGTCTCAAAATGAGAAAATCACACAGTTGGACCTGCAATATGGTGAGAAACACTGAAACAGTCGAAAAATAAGAAAATCAAACTTGTAGTACCTGCAATATGGTGAGAAACCCTGAAAAATTCCAAAAATTAGAAAATCACACTGTAGGATTTAGAATATGATAAGAAAACCGTGAAAAAAGTCAAAAAAATGAGAAAAATTCACTGTAGAAGCTGGAATATGGTGAGTAAACCCTGAAAAAGTTGAAATATAAAAAAATCACACTTGTAGAACCTCCAATATGGTGAGAAACCCTGAAAAAGTCTTAAAATGAGAAAATCACACTGTAGGACTTGGAATAAGATGAGAAAACCCTAAAAAAGTCGAAAAGGAGAAAAATACACTGAAGGAGTTGGATAATGTTGAGAAACCCTGAAAAAGTCTTAAAATGAGAAAATCACACTGTAGGACCTGGAATATGGTGAGATACTCTGAAAAAGTCGAAAATAGAGAAAATCACACTCTAGGACTTGGAATATGATGAGAAACCCTGAAAAAGTCAAAAAAATGAGAAAATCACACTATAGTACCTGGAATATGGTGAGAAAACCCTGAAAAAGTCTAAAAATGAGAAAATCAAACCGGAGGACCTGGAATATGGTGAGAAACCCTGAAAGATTGAAAAATAAGAAAATCAAACTTGTAGTACCTGCAATATGTTGAGAAACCCTGAAAAAGTCAAAAAATGAGAAAATTTCACTGTAGGACTTGGAATAAGATGAGAAACCCTGAAAAAGTTGAAAAATGAGAAAATCACAATGTAGAAGATGGAATATGGTGAGCAATCCGAAAAGTCAAAAAATGAGAAAATCACGCTGTAGGACCTGGATAATGGTGAGAAACTCTGAAAAAGACGAAAAAAGAGAAAATCACACTTAGGACTTGGAATATGATGAGAAACCCTGAAAAAGTCAAAAAATGAGAAAATCAAACAGTAGGACCTGGAATATGGTGAGAAACCCTGAAAGATTGAAAAATAAGAAAATCAAACTTGTAGTACCTGCAATATGGTGAGAAACCCTGAAAAAGTCAAAAAATGAGAAAATCACAATATAGGACTTGGAATAAGATGAGAAACCGTGAAAAAGACAAAAAATGACAAAAACACACTGTAGGAGCTGGAATATGGTGAGAAACCCTGAAAAAGTCCAAAAATAAGAAATTCATACTTGTAGGACCTGCAATATGGTGAGAAACCCTGAAAAAGTCGAAAAATGAGAAAATCACACTGTAGGACTTGGAATATGGTAAGAAACCCTGAAAAAGTCGAAAAATGAGAAAATCATGCACTAGGACCCAGAATATGATGAGAAACACAGAAAAAGTCTTAAAATGAGAAAAACACACTGTAGGACCTGGAATATGGTAAGAAACCCTGAAAATGTCGAAAAATGAGAAAATGACACTGTAGGAGCTGGAATATGGTGAGAAGTCCTGAAAAAGTCAAAAAAAAAAAAAGTAATACACACTTGTAGGACTTGCAATATGGTTAGAGACCCTGAAAAAGTCGAAAAATGAGAAAATCACACTGTAGGACTTGGAATATGGTAAGAAACCCTGAAAAAGTCGAAAAATGAGAAAATCACACTGTAGTACCTGGAATATGGTGAGAAACCCTGAAAAAGTCGAAAAATGAGATAATCATGCACTAGGACCCAGAATATGATGAGAAACACAGAAAAAGTCTTAAAATGAGAAAATCTCACCATAGGACCTGGAATATGGTAAGAAACCCTGAAAATGTCGAAAAATGAGAAAATGACACTGTAGGAGCTGGAATATGGTGAGAAGTCCTGAAAAAGTCAAAAAAAAAAAAAAAAAAAAGAAATACACACTTGTAGGACTTGCAATATGGTTAGAGACCCTGAAAAAGTCTTAAAATGAAAAAATCACACTGTAGGACTTGGGATATGGTGAGAAACCCTGAAAAAGTCAAAAAATTAGAAAATCAAATTGTAGGAACTGGAATATGCTGAGAATCCCTGAAAATTTCGAAAAATGCGAAAATCACACTCTAGGACTTGGAATACTATGAGAAACCCTGAAAAAGTCAAAAAATGAGAAAATCACACTGTAGTACCTGGAATATGGTGAGAAACACTGAAAAAGTCTAAAAATAAGATAAAACTTGTAGTACCTGAAATATGGTGAGAAACCCTGAAAAAGTCCAAAAATGAGAAAATCACACTGTAGGACTTCGAATATGATGAGAAACCGTGAAAAAGTAAAAAAATGAGAAAAATACACTGTAGGAGCTGGAATATGGAAAAAAAACCCTGAAAAGGTTAAAAAATTAGAAAATCACAATTGTAGGACCTCC
>NW_028227953.1:0-49394 GCF_978045245.1 Mus caroli | reverse complement strand
ACTGTGCATTTCGTCTAATGCGGGTTTTTCAGTAAATTCTAAGTTTTTCAGTGCAACTCACCCATATACTATGTACTACACTGTGCATTTTGTCTAATGCAGGTTTTTCAGTAAATTATAAGTTTTTCAGTGCAACTCACTCCTATACTATGTACTACAGTGTGCATTTCGTCTAATGCGGGTTTTTCAGTAAATTCTAAGTTTTTCAGTGCAACTCACTCATATACAATGTACTACACTGTGCATTTCGTCTAATGCGGGTTTTTCAGTAAATTCTAAGTTTTTCAGTGCAACTCACTCATATACAATGTACTACACTGTGCATTTCGTCTAATGCGGGTTTTTCAGTAAATTCTAAGTTTTTCAGTGCAACTCACTCATATACAATGTACTACACTGTGCATTTCGTCTAATGCGGGTTTTCCAGTAAATTCTAAGTTTTTCAGTGCAACTCACTCATATACTATGTACTACAGTGTGCATTTCGTCTAATGCGGGTTTTTCAGTAAATTCTAAGTTTTTCAGTGCAACTCACTCATATACAATGTACTACACTGTGCATTTCGTCTAATGCGGGTTTTTCAGTAAATTCTAAGTTTTTCAGTGCAACTCACTCATATACAATGTACTACACGGTGCATTTCGTCTAATGCGGGTTTTTCAGTAAATTATAAGTTTTTCAGTGCAACTCACTCATATACAATGTACTACACTGTGCATTTCGTCTAATGC
Organism: Mus caroli; assembly: GCF_978045245.1. Classification (NCBI taxonomy): domain Eukaryota; kingdom Metazoa; phylum Chordata; class Mammalia; order Rodentia; family Muridae; genus Mus; species Mus caroli. The sequence goes on along the minus strand of NW_028227953.1, from coordinate 48,662 downwards.
GGGTTTTTCAGTAAATTCTAAGTTTTTCAGTGCAACTCACTCATATACAATGTACTACACTGTGCATTTCGTCTAATGCGGGTTTTTCAGTAAATTCTAAGTTTTTCAGTGCAACTCACTCATATACTATGTACTACAGTGTGCATTTCGTCTAATGCGGGTTTTTTAGTTAATTCTAAGTTTTTCAGTGCAACTCACTCATATACAATGTACTACACTGTGCATTTCGTCTAATGCGAGTTTTTTCAGTAAATTCTAAGTTTTTCAGTGCAACTCACTCATATACGATGTACTACACTGTGCATTTCGTCTAATGCGGGCTTTTCAGTAAATTCTAAGTTTTTCAGTGCAACTCACCCATATACTATGTACTACACTGTGCATTTTGTCTAATGCGGGTTTTTCAGTAAATTATAAGTTTTTCAATGCAACTCACTCATATACTATGTACTACACTGTGCATTTCGTCTAATGCGGGTTTTTCAGTAAATTCTAAGTTTTTCAGTGCAACTCACTCATATACAATGTACTACACTGTGCATTTCGTCTAATGCGGGTTTTTCAGTAAATTATAAGTTTTTCAGTGCAACTCACTCATATACAATGTACTACACTGTGCATTTCGTCTAATGCGGGTTTTTCAGTAAATTCTAAGTTTTTCAGTGCAACTCACTCATATACTATGTACTACAGTGTGCATTTCGTCTAATGCGGGTTTTTCAGTAAATTCTAAGTTTTTCAGTGCAACTCACTCATATACAATGTACTACACTGTGCATTTCGTCTAATGCGGGTTTTTCAGTAAATTCTAAGTTTTTCAGTGCAACTCACTCATATACAATGTACTACACTGTGCATTTCGTCTAATGCGGGTTTTTCAGTAAATTCTAAGTTTTTCAGTGCAACTCACTCATATACAATGTACTACACTGTGCATTTCGTCTAATGCGGGTTTTTCAGTAAATTCTAGGTTTTTCAGTGCAACTCACTCATATACAATGTAGTACACTGTGCATTTCGTCTAATGCGGGTTTTTCAGTAAATTCTAAGTTTTTCAGTGCAACTCACTCATATACAATGTACTACACTGTGCATTTCGTCTAATGCGGGTTTTTCAGTAAATTCTAAGTTTTTCAGTGCAACTCACTCATATACAATGTACTACACTGTGCATTTCGTCTAATGCGGGTTTTCCAGTAAATTCTAAGTTTTTCAGTGCAACTCACTCATATACAATGTACTACAATGTGCATTTCGTCTAATGCGGGTTTTTCAGTAAATTCTAAGTTTTTCAGTGCAACTCACTCATATACAATGTACTACACGGTGCATTTCGTCTAATGCGGGTTTTTCAGTAAATTCTAAGTTTTTCAGTGCAACTCACTCATATACAATGTACTACACTGTGCATTTCGTCTAATGCGGGTTTTTCAGTAAATTCTAAGTTTTTCAGTGCAACTCACTCATATACAATGTACTACACTGTGCATTTCGTCTAATGCGGGTTTTTCAGTAAATTCTAAGTTTTTCAGTGCAACTCACTCATATACAATGTACTACACTGTGCATTTCGTCTAATGCGGGTTTTTCAGTAAATTCTAAGTTTTTCAGTGCAACTCACCCATATACTATGTACTACACTGTGCATTTTGTCTAATGCAGGTTTTTCAGTAAATTATAAGTTTTTCAGTGCAACTCACTCCTATACTATGTACTACAGTGTGCATTTCGTCTAATGCGGGTTTTTCAGTAAATTCTAAGTTTTTCAGTGCAACTCACTCATATACAATGTACTACACTGTGCATTTCGTCTAATGCGGGTTTTTCAGTAAATTCTAAGTTTTTCAGTGCAACTCACTCATATACAATGTACTACACTGTGCATTTCGTCTAATGCGGGTTTTTCAGTAAATTCTAAGTTTTTCAGTGCAACTCACTCATATACAATGTACTACACTGTGCATTTCGTCTAATGCGGGTTTTCCAGTAAATTCTAAGTTTTTCAGTGCAACTCACTCATATACAATGTACTACACTGTGCATTTCGTCTAATGCGGGTTTTTCAGTAAATTCTAAGTTTTTCAGTGCAACTCACTCATATACAATGTACTACACGGTGCATTTCGTCTAATGCGGGTTTTTCAGTAAATTCTAAGTTTTTCAGTGCAACTCACTCATATACAATGTACTACACTGTGCATTACGTCTAATGCGGGTTTTTCAGTAAATTCTAAGTTTTTCAGTGCAACTCACTCATATACAATGTACTACACTGTGCATTTCGTCTAATGCGGGTTTTTCAGTAAATTCTAAGTTTTTCAGTGCAACTCACTCATATACAATGTACTACACGGTGCATTTCGTCTAATGCGGGTTTTTCAGTAAATTCTAAGTTTTTCAGTGCAACTCACTCATATACAATGTACTACACTGTGCATTTCGTCTAATGCGGGTTTTTTAGTAAATTCTAAGTTTTTCAGTGCAACTCACTCATATACAATGTACTACACTGTGCATTTCGTCTAATGCGGGTTTTTCAGTAAATTCTAAGTTTTTCAGTGCAACTCACTCATATACTATGTACTACACTGTGCATTTCGTCTAATGCGGGTTTTTCAGTAAATTCTAAGTTTTTCAGTGCAACTCACTCATATACAATGTACTACACGGTGCATTTCGTCTAATGCGGGTTTTTCAGTAAATTCTAAGTTTTTCAGTGCAACTCACTCATATACAATGTACTACACTGTGCATTTCGTCTAATGCGGGTTTTTTAGTAAATTCTAAGTTTTTCAGTGCAACTCACTCATATACAATGTACTACACTGTGCATTTCGTCTAATGCGGGTTTTTCAGTAAATTCTAAGTTTTTCAGTGCAACTCACTCATATACTATGTACTACACTGTGCATTTCGTCTAATGCGGGTTTTTCAGTAAATTCTAAGTTTTTCAGTGCAACTCACTCATATACAATGTACTACACTGTGCATTTCGTCTAATGCGGGTTTTTCAGTAAATTCTAAGTTTTTCAGTGCAACTCACTCATATACTATGTACTACAGTGTGCATTTCGTCTAATGCGGGTTTTTCAGTAAATTCTAAGTTTTTCAGTGCAACTCACTCATATACAATGTACTACACTGTGCATTTCGTCTAATGCGGGTTTTTCAGTAAATTCTAAGTTTTTCAGTGCAACTCACTCATATACGATGTACTACACTGTGCATTTCGTCTAATGCGGGTTTTTCAGTAAATTCTAAGTTTTTCAGTGCAACTCACCCATATACTATGTACTACACTGTGCATTTTGTCTAATGCGGGTTTTTCAGTAAATTATAAGTTTTTCAATGCAACTCACTCATATACTATGTACTACACTGTGCATTTCGTCTAATGCGGGTTTTTCAGTAAATTCTAAGTTTTTCAGTGCAACTCACTCATATACAATGTACTACACTGTGCATTTCGTCTAATGCGGGTTTTTCAGTAAATTATAAGTTTTTCAGTGCAACTCACTCATATACAATGTACTACACTGTGCATTTCGTCTAATGCGGGTTTTTCAGTAAATTCTAAGTTTTTCAGTGCAACTCACTCATATACTATGTACTACAGTGTGCATTTCGTCTAATGCGGGTTTTTCAGTAAATTCTAAGTTTTTCAGTGCAACTCACTCATATACAATGTACTACACTGTGCATTTCGTCTAATGCGGGTTTTTCAGTAAATTCTAAGTTTTTCAGTGCAACTCACTCATATACAATGTACTACACTGTGCATTTCGTCTAATGCGGGTTTTTCAGTAAATTCTAGGTTTTTCAGTGCAACTCACTCATATACTATGTAGTACACTGTGCATTTCGTCTAATGCGGGTTTTTCAGTAAATTCTAAGTTTTTCAGTGCAACTCACTCATATACAATGTACTACACTGTGAATTTCGTCTAATGCGGGTTTTTCAGTAAATTCTAAGTTTTTCAGTGCAACTCACTCATATACAATGTACTACACTGTGCATTTTGTCTAATGCGGGTTTTTCAGTAAATTCTAAGTTTTTCAGTGCAACTCACTCATATACAATGTACTACACTGTGCATTTCGTCTAATGCGGGTTTTTCAGTAAATTCTAAGTTTTTCAGTGCAACTCACTCATATACAATGTACTACACGGTGTATTTCGTCTAATGCGGGTTTTTCAGTAAATTCTAAGTTTTTCAGTGCAACTCACTCATATACAATGTACTACACTGTGCATTTCGTCTAATGCGGGTTTTTCAGTAAATTCTAAGTTTTTCAGTGCAACTCACTCATATACAATGTACTACACTGTGCATTTCGTCTAATGCGGGTTTTTCAGTAAATTCTAAGTTTTTCAGTGCAACTCACTCATATACAATGTACTACACTGTGCATTTCGTCTAATGCGGGTTTTTCAGTAAATTCTAAGTTTTTCAGTGCAACTCACCCATATACTATGTACTACACTGTGCATTTTGTCTAATGCAGGTTTTTCAGTAAATTATAAGTTTTTCAGTGCAACTCACTCCTATACTATGTACTACAGTGTGCATTTCGTCTAATGCGGGTTTTTCAGTAAATTCTAAGTTTTTCAGTGCAACTCACTCATATACAATGTACTACACTGTGCATTTCGTCTAATGCGGGTTTTTCAGTAAATTCTAAGTTTTTCAGTGCAACTCACTCATATACAATGTACTACACTGTGCATTTCGTCTAATGCGGGTTTTTCAGTAAATTCTAAGTTTTTCAGTGCAACTCACTCATATACAATGTACTACACTGTGCATTTCGTCTAATGCGGGTTTTCCAGTAAATTCTAAGTTTTTCAGTGCAACTCACTCATATACAATGTACTACACTGTGCATTTCGTCTAATGCGGGTTTTTCAGTAAATTCTAAGTTTTTCAGTGCAACTCACTCATATACAATGTACTACACGGTGCATTTCGTCTAATGCGGGTTTTTCAGTAAATTCTAAGTTTTTCAGTGCAACTCACTCATATAGAATGTACTACACTGTGCATTTCGTCTAATGCGGGTTTTTCAGTAAATTCTAAGTTTTTCAGTGCAACTCACTCATATACAATGTACTACACTGTGCATTTCGTCTAATGCGGGTTTTTCAGTAAATTCTAAGTTTTTCAGTGCAACTCACTCATATACAATGTACTACACTGTGCATTTCGTCTAATGCGGGTTTTTCAGTAAATTCTAAGTTTTTCAGTGCAACTCACTCATATACAATGTACTACACTGTGCATTTCGTCTAATGCGGGTTTTTCAGTAAATTCTAAGTTTTTCAGTGCAACTCACCCATATACTATGTACTACACTGTGCATTTCGTCTAATGCGGGTTTTTCAGTAAATTCTAAGTTTTTCAGTGCAACTCACTCATATACAATGTACTACACTGTGCATTTCGTCTAATGCGGGTTTTTCAGTAAATTCTAAGTTTTTCAGTGCAACTCACTCATATACGATGTACTACACTGTGCATTTCGTCTAATGCGGGTTTTTCAGTAAATTCTAAGTTTTTCAGTGCAACTCACCCATATACTATGTACTACACTGTGCATTTTGTCTAATGCGGGTTTTTCAGTAAATTATAAGTTTTTCAGTGCAACTCACTCATATACTATGTACTACACTGTGCATTTCGTCTAATGCGGGTTTTTCAGTAAATTCTAAGTTTTTCAGTGCAACTCACTCATATACAATGTACTACACTGTGCATTTCGTCTAATGCGGGTTTTTCAGTAAATTCTAAGTTTTTCAGTGCAAATCACTCATATACTATGTACTACAGTGTGCATTTCGTCTAATGCGGGTTTTTCAGTAAATTCTAAGTTTTTCAGTGCAACTCACTCATATACAATGTACTACACTGTGCATTTCCTCTAATGCGGGTTTTTCAGTAAATTCTAAGTTTTTCAGTGCAACTCACTCATATACGATGTACTACACTGTGCATTTCGTCTAATGCGGGTTTTTCAGTAAATTCTAAGTTTTTCAGTGCAACTCACCCATATACTATGTACTACACTGTGCATTTTGTCTAATGCGGGTTTTTCAGTAAATTATAAGTTTTTCAGTGCAACTCACTCATATACTATGTACTACACTGTGCATTTCGTCTAATGCGGGTTTTTCAGTAAATTCTAAGTTTTTCAGTGCAACTCACTCATATACAATGTACTACACTGTGCATTTCGTCTAATGTGGGTTTTTCAGTAAATTATAATTTTTTCAGTGCAACTCACTCATATACAATGTACTACACTGTGCATTTCGTCTAATGCGGGTTTTTCAGTAAATTCTAAGTTTTTCAGTGCAACTCACTCATATACTATGTACTACAGTGTGCATTTCGTCTAATGCGGGTTTTTCAGTAAATTCTAAGTTTTTCAGTGCAACTCACTCATATACAATGTACTACACTGTGCATTTCGTCTAATGCGGGTTTTTCAGTAAATTCTAAGTTTTTCAGTGCAACTCACTCATATACAATGTACTACACTGTGCATTTCATCTAATGCGGGTTTTTCAGTAAATTCTAAGTTTTTCAGTGCAACTCACTCATATACAATGTACTACACTGTGCATTTCGTCTAATGCGGGTTTTTCAGTAAATTCTAGGTTTTTCAGTGCAACTCACTCATATACTATGTAGTACACTGTGCATTTCGTCTAATGCGGGTTTTTCAGTAAATTCTAAGTTTTTCAGTGCAACTCACTCTTGTACAATGTACTACACTGTGCATTTCCTCTAATGCGGGTTTTTCAGTAAATTCTAAGTTTTTCAGTGCAACTCACCCATATACTATGTACTACACTGTGCATTTCGTCTAATGCGGGTTTTTCAGTAAATTCTAAGTTTTTCAGTGCAACTCACTCATATACAATGTACTACACTGTGCATTTCGTCTAATGCGGGTTTTTCAGTAAATTCTAAGTTTTTCAGTGCAACTCACTCATATACTATGTACTACACTGTGCATTTTGTCTAATGCGGGTTTTTCAGTAAATTCTAAGTTTTTCAGTGCAACTCACTCATATACTATGTACTACAGTGTGCATTTCGTCTAATGCGGGTTTTTCAGTAAATTCTAAGTTTTTCAGTGCAACTCACTCATATACAATGTACTACACTGTGCATTTCATCTAATGGGGGTTTTTCAGTAAATTCTAAGTTTTTCAGTGCAACTCACTCATATACAATGTACTACACTGTGCATTTCGTCTAATGCGGGTTTTTCAGTAAATTCTAAGTTTTTCAGTGCAACTCACTCATATACAATGTACTACACTGTGCATTTCCTCTAATGCGGGTTTTTCAGTAAATTCTAAGTTTTTCAGTGCAACTCACCCATATACTATGTACTACACTGTGCATTTTGTCTAATGCAGGTTTTTCAGTAAATTATAAGTTTTTCAGTGCAACTCACTCCTATACTATGTACTACAGTGTGCATTTCGTCTAATGCGGGTTTTTCAGTAAATTCTAAGTTTTTCAGTGCAACTCACTCATATACAATGTACTACACTGTGCATTTCGTCTAATGCGGGTTTTTCAGTAAATTCTAAGTTTTTCAGTGCAACTCACTCATATACAATGTACTACACTGTGCATTTCGTCTAATGCGGGTTTTTCAGTAAATTCTAAGTTTTTCAGTGCAACTCACCCATATACTATGTACTACACTGTGCATTTCGTCTAATGCGGGTTTTTCAGTAAATTCTAAGTTTTTCAGTGCAACTCACTCATATACAATGTACTACACTGTGCATTTCGTCTAATGCGGGTTTTTCAGTAAATTCTAAGTTTTTCAGTGCAACTCACTCATATACTATGTACTACACTGTGCATTTTGTCTAATGCGGGTTTTTCAGTAAATTCTAAGTTTTTCAGTGCAACTCACTCATATACTATGTACTACAGTGTGCATTTCGTCTAATGCGGGTTTTTCAGTAAATTCTAAGTTTTTCAGTGCAACTCACTCATATACAATGTACTACACTGTGCATTTCATCTAATGGGGGTTTTTCAGTAAATTCTAAGTTTTTCAGTGCAACTCACTCATATACTATGTACTACACTGTGCATTTCGTCTAATGCGGGTTTTTCAGTAAATTCTAAGTTTTTCAGTGCAACTCACTCATATACTATGTACTACAGTGTGCATTTCGTCTAATGCGGGTTTTTCAGTAAATTCTAAGTTTTTCAATGCAACTCACTCATATACAATGTACTACACTGTGCATTTCGTCTAATGCGGGTTTTTCAGTAAATTCTAAGTTTTTCAGTGCAACTCACTCATATACTATGTACTACACTGTGCATTTCTTCTAATGCGGGTTTTTCAGTAAATTCTAAGTTTTTCAGTGCAACTCACTCATATACTATGTACTACACTGTGCATTTCGTCTAATGCGGGTTTTTCAGTAAATTCTAAGTTTTTCAGTGCAACTCACTCATATACAATGTACTACACTGTGCATTTCGTCTAATGCGGGTTTTTCAGTAAATTCTAAGTTTTTCAGTGCAACTCACTCATATACTATGTACTACACTGTGCATTTCGTCTAATGCGGGTTTTTCAGTAAATTCTAAGTTTTTCAGTGCAACTCACTCATATACAATGTACTACACTGTGCATTTCGTCTAATGCGGGTTTTTCAGTAAATTCTAAGTTTTTCAGTGCAACTCACTCATATACGATGTACTACACTGTGCATTTCTTCTAATGCGGGTTTTTCAGTAAATTCTAAGTTTTTCAGTGCAACTCACCCATATACTATGTACTACACTGTGCATTTTGTCTAATGCGGGTTTTTCAGTAAATTATAAGTTTTTCAGTGCAACTCACTCATATACTATGTACTACACTGTGCATTTCGTCTAATGCGGGTTTTTCAGTAAATTCTAAGTTTTTCAGTGCAACTCACTCATATACAATGTACTACACTGTGCATTTCGTCTAATGCGGGTTTTTCAGTAAATTCTAAGTTTTTCAGTGCAACTCACTCATATACTATGTACTACAGTGTGCATTTCGTCTAATGCGGGTTTTTCAGTAAATTCTAAGTTTTTCAGTGCAACTCACTCATATACAATGTACTACACTGTGCATTTCCTCTAATGCGGGTTTTTCAGTAAATTATAAGTTTTTCAGTCCAACTCACTCATATACAATGTACTACACTGTGCATTTCGTCTAATGCGGGTTTTTCAGTAAATTCTAAGTTTTTCAGTGCAACTCACTCATATACAATGTACTACACTGTGCATTTCGTCTAATGCGGGTTTTTCAGTAAATTCTAAGTTTTTCAGTGCAACTCACTCATATACGATGTACTACACTGTGCATTTCGTCTAATGCGGGTTTTTCAGTAAATTCTAAGTTTTTCAGTGCAACTCACCCATATACTATGTACTACACTGTGCATTTTGTCTAATGCGGGTTTTTCAGTAAATTATAAGTTTTTCAGTGCAACTCACTCATATACTATGTACTACACTGTGCATTTCGTCTAATGCGGGTTTTTCAGTAAATTCTAAGTTTTTCAGTGCAACTCACTCATATACAATGTACTACACTGTGCATTTCGTCTAATGTGGGTTTTTCAGTAAATTCTAAGTTTTTCAGTGCAACTCACTCATATACAATGTACTACACTGTGCATTTCGTCTAATGCGGGTTTTTCAGTAAATTCTAAGTTTTTCAGTGCAACTCACTCATATACTATGTACTACACTGTGCATTTTGTCTAATGCGGGTTTTTCAGTAAATTCTAAGTTTTTCAGTGCAACTCACTCATATACTATGTACTACAGTGTGCATTTCGTCTAATGCGGGTTTTTCAGTAAATTCTAAGTTTTTCAGTGCAACTCACTCATATACAATGTACTACACTGTGCATTTCATCTAATGGGGGTTTTTCAGTAAATTCTAAGTTTTTCAGTGCAACTCACTCATATACAATGTACTACACTGTGCATTTCGTCTAATGCGGGTTTTTCAGTAAATTCTAAGTTTTTCAGTGCAACTCACTCATATACAATGTACTACACTGTGCATTTCCTCTAATGCGGGTTTTTCAGTAAATTCTAAGTTTTTCAGTGCAACTCACCCATATACTATGTACTACACTGTGCATTTTGTCTAATGCAGGTTTTTCAGTAAATTATAAGTTTTTCAGTGCAACTCACTCCTATACTATGTACTACAGTGTGCATTTCGTCTAATGCGGGTTTTTCAGTAAATTCTAAGTTTTTCAGTGCAACTCACTCATATACAATGTACTACACTGTGCATTTCGTCTAATGCGGGTTTTTCAGTAAATTCTAAGTTTTTCAGTGCAACTCACTCATATACTATGTACTACATTGTGCATTTCGTCTAATGCGGGTTTTTCAGTAAATTCTAAGTTTTTCAGTGCAACTCACCCATATACTATGTACTACACTGTGCATTTTGTCTAATGCGGGTTTTTCAGTAAATTCTAAGTTTTTCAGTGCAACTCATTCATATACAATGTACTACACTGTGCATTTCGTCTAATGCGGGTTTTTCAGTAAATTCTAAGTTTTTCAGTGCAACTCACTCATATACTATGTACTACACTGTGCATTTTGTCTAATGCGGGTTTTTCAGTAAATTCTAAGTTTTTCAGTGCAACTCACTCATATACTATGTACTACAGTGTGCATTTCGTCTAATGCGGGTTTTTCAGTAAATTCTAAGTTTTTCAGTGCAACTCACTCATATACAATGTACTACACTGTGCATTTCATATAATGGGGGTTTTTCAGTAAATTCTAAGTTTTTCAGTGCAACTCACTCATATACTATGTACTACACTGTGCATTTCGTCTAATGCGGGTTTTTCAGTAAATTCTAAGTTTTTCAGTGCAACTCACTCATATACTATGTACTACAGTGTGCATTTCGTCTAATGCGGGTTTTTCAGTAAATTCTAAGTTTTTCAATGCAACTCACTCATATACAATGTACTACACTGTGCATTTCGTCTAATGCGGGTTTTTCAGTAAATTCTAAGTTTTTCAGTGCAACTCACTCATATACTATGTACTACACTGTGCATTTCTTCTAATGCGGGTTTTTCAGTAAATTCTAAGTTTTTCAGTGCAACTCACTCATATACTATGTACTACACTGTGCATTTCGTCTAATGCGGGTTTTTCAGTAAATTCTAAGTTTTTCAGTGCAACTCACTCATATACAATGTACTACACTGTGCATTTCGTCTAATGCGGGTTTTTCAGTAAATTCTAAGTTTTTCAGTGCAACTCACTCATATACTATGTACTACACTGTGCATTTCGTCTAATGCGGGTTTTTCAGTAAATTCTAAGTTTTTCAGTGCAACTCACTCATATACAATGTACTACACTGTGCATTTCGTCTAATGCGGGTTTTTCAGTAAATTCTAAGTTTTTCAGTGCAACTCACTCATATACGATGTACTACACTGTGCATTTCGTCTAATGCGGGTTTTTCAGTAAATTCTAAGTTTTTCAGTGCAACTCACCCATATACTATGTACTACACTGTGCATTTTGTCTAATGCGGGTTTTTCAGTAAATTATAAGTTTTTCAGTGCAACTCACTCATATACTATGTACTACACTGTGCATTTCGTCTAATGCGGGTTTTTCAGTAAATTCTAAGTTTTTCAGTGCAACTCACTCATATACAATGTACTACACTGTGCATTTCGTCTAATGCGGGTTTTTCAGTAAATTCTAAGTTTTTCAGTGCAACTCACTCATATACTATGTACTACAGTGTGCATTTCGTCTAATGCGGGTTTTTCAGTAAATTCTAAGTTTTTCAGTGCAACTCACTCATATACAATGTACTACACTGTGCATTTCCTCTAATGCGGGTTTTTCAGTAAATTATAAGTTTTTCAGTCCAACTCACTCATATACAATGTACTACACTGTGCATTTCGTCTAATGCGGGTTTTTCAGTAAATTCTAAGTTTTTCAGTGCAACTCACTCATATACAATGTACTACACTGTGCATTTCGTCTAATGCGGGTTTTTCAGTAAATTCTAAGTTTTTCAGTGCAACTCACTCATATACGATGTACTACACTGTGCATTTCGTCTAATGCGGGTTTTTCAGTAAATTCTAAGTTTTTCAGTGCAACTCACCCATATACTATGTACTACACTGTGCATTTTGTCTAATGCGGGTTTTTCAGTAAATTATAAGTTTTTCAGTGCAACTCACTCATATACTATGTACTACACTGTGCATTTCGTCTAATGCGGGTTTTTCAGTAAATTCTAAGTTTTTCAGTGCAACTCACTCATATACAATGTACTACACTGTGCATTTCGTCTAATGTGGGTTTTTCAGTAAATTATAAGTTTTTCAGTGCAACTCACTCATATACAATGTACTACACTGTGCATTTCGTCTAATGCGGGTTTTTCAGTAAATTCTAAGTTTTTCAGTGCAACTCACTCATATACTATGTACTACAGTGTGCATTTCGTCTAATGCGGGTTTTTCAGTAAATTCTAAGTTTTTCAGTGCAACTCACTCATATACAATGTACTACACTGTGCATTTCGTCTAATGCGGGTTTTTCAGTAAATTCTAAGTTTTTCAGTGCAACTCACTCATATACAATGTACTACACTGTGCATTTCATCTAATGCGGGTTTTTCAGTAAATTCTAAGTTTTTCAGTGCAACTCACTCATATAAAATGTACTACACTGTGCAATTCGTCTAATGCGGGTTTTTCAGTAAATTCTAGGTTTTTCAGTGCAACTCACTCATATACTATGTAGTACACTGTGCATTTCGTCTAATGCGGGTTTTTCAGTAAATTCTAAGTTTTTCAGTGCAACTCACTATATACAATGTACTACACTGTGCATTTCCTCTAATGCGGGTTTTTCAGTAAATTCTAAGTTTTTCAGTGCAACTCACCCATATACTATGTACTACACTGTGCATTTCGTCTAATGCGGGTTTTTCAGTAAATTCTAAGTTTTTCAGTGCAACTCACTCATATACTATGTACTACACTGTGCATTTTGTCTAATGCGGGTTTTTCAGTAAATTCTAAGTTTTTCAGTGCAACTCACTCATATACTATGTACTACAGTGTGCATTTCGTCTAATGCGGGTTTTTCAGTAAATTCTAAGTTTTTCAGTGCAACTCACTCATATACAATGTACTACACTGTGCATTTCATCTAATGGGGGTTTTTCAGTAAATTCTAAGTTTTTCAGTGCAACTCACTCATATACAATGTACTACACTGTGCATTTCGTCTAATGCGGGTTTTTCAGTAAATTCTAAGTTTTTCAGTGCAACTCACTCATATACAATGTACTACACTGTGCATTTCCTCTAATGCGGGTTTTTCAGTAAATTCTAAGTTTTTCAGTGCAACTCACCCATATACTATGTACTACACTGTGCATTTTGTCTAATGCAGGTTTTTCAGTAAATTATAAGTTTTTCAGTGCAACTCACTCCTATACTATGTACTACAGTGTGCATTTCGTCTAATGCGGGTTTTTCAGTAAATTCTAAGTTTTTCAGTGCAACTCACTCATATACAATGTACTACACTGTGCATTTCGTCTAATGCGGGTTTTTCAGTAAATTCTAAGTTTTTCAGTGCAACTCACTCATATACAATGTACTACACTGTGCATTTCGTCTAATGCGGGTTTTTCAGTAAATTCTAAGTTTTTCAGTGCAACTCACCCATATACTATGTACTACACTGTGCATTTCGTCTAATGCGGGTTTTTCAGTAAATTCTAAGTTTTTCAGTGCAACTCACTCATATACAATGTACTACACTGTGCATTTCGTCTAATGCGGGTTTTTCAGTAAATTCTAAGTTTTTCAGTGCAACTCACTCATATACTATGTACTACACTGTGCATTTTGTCTAATGCGGGTTTTTCAGTAAATTCTAAGTTTTTCAGTGCAACTCACTCATATACTATGTACTACAGTGTGCATTTCGTCTAATGCGGGTTTTTCAGTAAATTCTAAGTTTTTCAGTGCAACTCACTCATATACAATGTACTACACTGTGCATTTCATCTAATGGGTCTTTTTCAGTAAATTCTAAGTTTTTCAGTGCAACTCACTCATATACTATGTACTACACTGTGCATTTCGTCTAATGCGGGTTTTTCAGTAAATTCTAAGTTTTTCAGTGCAACTCACTCATATACAATGTACTACACTGTGCATTTCGTCTAATGCGGGTTTTTCAGTAAATTCTAAGTTTTTCAGTGCAACTCACTCATATACAATGTACTACACTGTGCATTTCCTCTAATGCGGGTTTTTCAGTAAATTCTAAGTTTTTCAGTGCAACTCACCCATATACTATGTACTACACTGTGCATTTTGTCTAATGCAGGTTTTTCAGTAAATTATAAGTTTTTCAGTGCAACTCACTCCTATACTATGTACTACAGTGTGCATTTCGTCTAATGCGGGTTTTTCAGTAAATTCTAAGTTTTTCAGTGCAACTCACTCATATACAATGTACTACACTGTGCATTTCGTCTAATGCGGGTTTTTCAGTAAATTCTAAGTTTTTCAGTGCAACTCACTCATATACAATGTACTACACTGTGCATTTCGTCTAATGCGGGTTTTTCAGTAAATTCTAAGTTTTTCAGTGCAACTCACTCATATACAATGTACTACACTGTGCATTTCGTCTAATGCGGGTTTTTCAGTAAATTCTAAGTTTTTCAGTGCAACTCACTCATATACAATGTACTACACTGTGCATTTCCTCTAATGCGGGTTTTTCAGTAAACTCTAAGTTTTTCAGTGCAACTCACCCATATACTATGTACTACACTGTGCATTTTGTCTAATGCGGGTTTTTCAGTAAATTATAAGTTTTTCAGTGCAAGTCACTCATATACTATGTACTACACTGTGCATTTCGTCTAATGCGGGTTTTTCAGTAAATTCTAAGTTTTTCAGTGCAACTCACTCATATACAATGTACTACACTGTGCATTTCGTCTAATGCTGGTTTTTCAGTAAATTATAAGTTTTTCAGTGCAACTCACTCATATACAATGTACTACACTGTGCATTTCGTCTAATGCGGGTTTTTCAGTAAATTCTAAGTTTTTCAGTGCAACTCACTCATATACTATGTACTACAGTGTGCATTTCGTCTAATGCGGGTTTTTCAGTAAATTCTAAGTTTTTCAGTGCAACTCACTCATATACAATGTACTACACTGTGCATTTCATCTAATGCGGGTTTTTCAGTAAATTCTAAGTTTTTCAGTGCAACTCACTCATATACTATGTACTACACTGTGCATTTCTTCTAATGCGGGTTTTTCAGTAAATTCTAAGTTTTTCAGTGCAACTCACTCATATACAATGTACTACACTGTGCATTTCGTCTAATGCGGGTTTTTCAGTAAATTCTAAGTTTTTCAGTGCACCTCACTCATATACAATGTACTACACTGTGCATTTCGTCTAATGCGGGTTTTTCAGTAAATTCTAAGTTTTTCAGTGCAACTCACTCATATACTATGTACTACACTGTGCATTTCTTCTAATGCGGGTTTTTCAGTAAATTCTAAGTTTTTCAGTGCAACTCACTCATATACAATGTACTACACTGTGAATTTCGTCTAATGCGGGTTTTTCAGTAAATTCTAAGTTTTTCAGTGCAACTCACTCATATACAATGTACTACACTGTGCATTTCGTCTAATGCGGGTTTTTCAGTAAATTCTAAGTTTTTCAGTGCAACTCACTCATATACGATGTACTACACTATGCATTTCGTCTAATGCGTGTTTTTCAGTAAATTCTAAGTTTTTCAGTGCAACTCACTCATATACAATGTACTACACTGTGCATTTCATCTAATGCGGGTTTTTCAGTAAATTCTAAGTTTTTCAGTGCAACTCACTCATATACTATGTACTACACTGTGCATTTCGTCTAATGCGGGTTTTTCAGTAAATTCTAAGTTTTTCAGTGCAACTCACTCATATACAATGTACTACACTGTGCATTTCGTCTAATGCGGGTTTTTCAGTAAATTCTAAGTTTTTCAGTGCAACTCACTCATATACAATGTACTACACTGTGCATTTCGTCTAATGCGGGTTTTTCAGTAAATTCTAAGTTTTTCAGTGCAACTCACTCATATACAATGTACTACACTGTGCATTCCGTCTAATGCGGGTTTTTCAGTAAATTCTAAGTTTTTCAGTGCAACTCACTCATATACAATGTACTACACTGTGCATTTCGTCTAATGCGGGTTTTTCAGTAAATTCTAAGTTTTTCAGTGCAACTCACTCATATACAATGTACTACACGGTGCATTTCGTCTAATGCGGGTTTTTCAGTAAATTCTAAGTTTTTCAGTGCAACCCACTCATATACAATGTACTACACTGTGCATTTCGTCTAATGCGGGTTTTTCAGTAAATTCTAAGTTTTTCAGTGCAACCCACTCATATACTATGTACTACACTGTGCATTTCGTCTAATGCGGGTTTTTCAGTAAATTCTAAGTTTTTCAGTGCAACTCACTCATTTACTATGTACTACAGTGTGCATTTCGTCTAATGCGGGTTTTTCAGTAAATTCTAAGTTTTTCAGTGCAACTCACTCATATACAATGTACTACACTGTGCATTTCGTCTAATGCGGGTTTTTCAGTAAATTCTAAGTTTTTCAGTGCAACTTACTCATATACTATGTAGTACACTGTGCATTTCGTCTAATGCGGGTTTTTCAGTAAATTCTAAGTTTTTCAGTGCAACTCACTCATATACAATGTACTACACTGTGCATTTCCTCTAATGCGGGTTTTTCAGTAAATTCTAAGTTTTTCAGTGCAACTCACCCATATACTATGTAGTACACTGTGCATTTCGTCTAATGCGGGTTTTTCAGTAAATTCTAAGTTTTTCAGTGCAACTCACTCATATACAATGTACTACACTGTGCATTTCGTCTAATGCGGGTTTTTCAGTAAATTCTAAGTTTTTCAGTGCAACTCACTCATATACTATGTACTACACTGTGCATTTTGTCTAATGCGGGTTTTTCAGTAAATTCTAAGTTTTTCAGTGCAACTCACTCATATACTATGTACTACAGTGTGCATTTCGTCTAATGCGGGTTTTTCAGTAAATTCTAAGTTTTTCAGTGCAACTCACTCATATACAATGTACTACACTGTGCATTTCGTCTAATGCGGGTTTTCCAGTAAATTCTAAGTTTTTCAGTGCAACTCACTCATATACAATGTACTACACGGTGCATTTCGTCTAATGCGGGTTTTTCAGTAAATTCTAAGTTTTTCAGTGCAACTCACTCATATACAATGTACTACACGGTGCATTTCGTCTAATGCGGGTTTTTCAGTAAATTCTAAGTTTTTCAGTGCAACTCACTCATATACAATGTACTACACGGTGCATTTCGTTTAATGCGGGTTTTTCAGTAAATTCTAAGTTTTTCAGTGCAACTCACTCATATACAATGTACTACACTGTGCATTTCGTCTAATGCGGGTTTTTCAGTAAATTCTAAGTTTTTCAGTGCAACTCACTCATATACAATGTACTACACTGTGCATTTCGTCTAATGCGGGTTTTTCAGTAAATTCTAAGTTTTTCAGTGCAACTCACTCATATACTATGTACTACACTGTGCATTTTGTCTAATGCGGGTTTTTCAGTAAATTCTAAATTTTTCAGTGCAACTCACTCATATACTATGTACTACAGTGTGCATTTCGTCTAATGCGGGTTTTTCAGTAAATTCTAAGTTTTTCAGTGCAACTCACTCATATACAATGTACTACACTGTGCATTTCATCTAATGCGGGTTTTTCAGTAAATTCTAAGTTTTTCAGTGCAACTCACTCATATACTATGTACTACACTGTGCATTTCGTCTAATGCGGGTTTTTCAGTAAATTCTAAGTTTTTCAGTGCAACTCACTCATATACAATGTACTACACTGTGCATTTCGTCTAATGCGGGTTTTTCAGTAAATTCTAAGTTTTTCAGTGCAACTCACTCATATACAATGTACTACACTGTGCATTTCGTCTAATGCGGGTTTTTCAGTAAATTCTAAGTTTTTCAGTGCAACTCACTCATATACAATGTACTACACTGTGCATTTCGTCTAATGTGGGTTTTTCAGTAAATTCTAAGTTTTTCAGTGCAACTCACCCATATACTATGTACTACACTGTGCATTTTGTCTAATGCGGGTTTTTCAGTAAATTATAAGTTTTTCAGTGCAACTCACTCATATACTATGTACTACACTGTGCATTTCGTCTAATGCGGGTTTTTCAGTAAATTCTAAGTTTTTCAGTGCAACTCACTCATATACAATGAACTACACTGTGCATTTCGTCTAATGCGGGTTTTTCAGTAAATTCTAAGTTTTTCAGTGCAACTCACTCATATACAATGTACTACACTGTGGATTTCGTCTAATGCGGGTTTTTCAGTAAATTCTAAATTTTTCAGTGCAACTCACTCATATACAATGTACTACACTGTGCATTTCCTCTAATGCGGGTTTTTCAGTAAATTCTAAGTTTTTCAGTGCAACTCACCCATATACTATGTATTACACTGTGCATTTTGTCTAATGCGGGTTTTTCAGTAAATTATAAGTTTTTCAGTGCAACTCACTCATATGCTATGTACTACAGTGTGCATTTCGTCTAATGCGGGTTTTTCAGTAAATTCTAAGTTTTTCAGTGCAACTCACTCATATACAATGTACTACACTGTGCATTTCGTCTAATGCGGGTTTTTCAGTAAATTCTAAGTTTTTCAGTGCAACTCACTCATATACAATGTACTACACTGTGCATTTCGACTAATGCGGGTTTTTCAGTAAATTCTAAGTTTTTCAGTGCAACTCACTCATATACAATGTACTACACTGTGCATTTCGTCTAATGCGGGTTTTTCAGTAAATTCTAAGTTTTTCAGTGCAACTCACTCATATACAATGTACTACACTGTGCATTTCGTCTAATGCGGGTTTTTCAGTAAATTCTAAGTTTTTCAGTGCAACTCACTCATATACAATGTACTACACGGTGCATTTCGTCTAATGCGGGTTTTTCAGTAAATTATAAGTTTTTCAGTGCAACTCACTCATATACAATGTACTACACTGTGCATTTCGTCTAATGCGGGTTTTTCAGTAAATTCTAAGTTTTTCAGTGCAACTCACTCATATACAATGTACTACACTGTGCATTTCGTCTAATGCGGGTTTTTCAGTAAATTCTAAGTTTTTCAGTGCAACTCACTCATATACTATGTACTACAGTGTGCATTTCGTCTAATGCGGGTTTTTCAGTAAATTCTAAGTTTTTCAGTGCAACTCACTCATATACAATGTACTACACTGTGCATTTCATCTAATGCGGGTTTTTCAGTAAATTCTAAGTTTTTCAGTGCAACTCACTCATATACTATGTACTACACTGTGCATTTCGTCTAATGCGGGTTTTTCAGTAAATTCTAAGTTTTTCAGTGCAACTCACTCATATACAATGTACTACACTGTGCATTTCGTCTAATGCGGGTTTTTCAGTAAATTCTAAGTTTTTCAGTGCAACTCACTCATATACAATGTACTACACTGTGCATTTCGTCTAATGCGGGTTTTTCAGTAAATTCTAAATTTTGCAGTGCAACTCACTCATATACAATGTACTACACTGTGCATTCCGTCTAATGCGGGTTTTTCAGTAAATTCTAATTTTTTCAGTGCAACTCACTCATATACAATGTACTACACTGTGCATTTCGTCTAATGCGGGTTTTCAGTAAATTCTAAGTTTTTCAGTGCAACTCACTCATATACAATGTACTACACGGTGCATTTCGTCTAATGCGGGTTTTTCAGTAAATTCTAAGTTTTTCAGTGCAACTCACTCATATACAATGTACTACACTGTGCATTTCGTCTAATGCGGGTTTTTTAGTTAATTCTAAGTTTTTCAGTGCAACTCACTCATATACAATGTACTACACTGTGCATTTCGTCTAATGCGGGTTTTTCAGTAAATTCTAAGTTTTTCAGTGCAACTCACTCATATACGATGTACTACACTGTGCATTTCGTCTAATGCGGGCTTTTCAGTAAATTCTAAGTTTTTCAGTGCAACTCACCCATATACTATGTACTACACTGTGCATTTTGTCTAATGCGGGTTTTTCAGTAAATTATAAGTTTTTCAATGCAACTCACTCATATACTATGTACTACACTGTGCATTTCGTCTAATGCGGGTTTTTCAGTAAATTCTAAGTTTTTCAGTGCAACTCACTCATATACAATGTACTACACTGTGCATTTCGTCTAATGCGGGTTTTTCAGTAAATTATAAGTTTTTCAGTGCAACTCACTCATATACAATGTACTACACTGTGCATTTCGTCTAATGCGGGTTTTTCAGTAAATTCTAAGTTTTTCAGTGCAACTCACTCATATACTATGTACTACAGTGTGCATTTCGTCTAATGCGGGTTTTTCAGTAAATTCTAAGTTTTTCAGTGCAACTCACTCATATACAATGTACTACACTGTGCATTTCGTCTAATGCGGGTTTTTCAGTAAATTCTAAGTTTTTCAGTGCAACTCACTCATATACAATGTACTACACTGTGCATTTCGTCTAATGCGGGTTTTTCAGTAAATTCTAAGTTTTTCAGTGCAACTCACTCATATACAATGTACTACACTGTGCATTTCGTCTAATGCGGGTTTTTCAGTAAATTCTAGGTTTTTCAGTGCAACTCACTCATATACTATGTAGTACACTGTGCATTTCGTCTAATGCGGGTTTTTCAGTAAATTCTAAGTTTTTCAGTGCAACTCACTCATATACAATGTACTACACTGTGCATTTCGTCTAATGCGGGTTTTTCAGTAAATTCTAAGTTTTTCAGTGCAACTCACTCATATACAATGTACTACACTGTGCATTTCGTCTAATGCGGGTTTTCCAATAAATTCTAAGTTTTTCAGTGCAACTCACTCATATACAATGTACTACAATGTGCATTTCGTCTAATGCGGGTTTTTCAGTAAATTCTAAGTTTTTCAGTGCAACTCACTCATATACAATGTACTACACGGTGCATTTCGTCTAATGCGGGTTTTTCAGTAAATTCTAAGTTTTTCAGTGCAACTCACTCATATACAATGTACTACACTGTGCATTTCGTCTAATGCGGGTTTTTCAGTAAATTCTAAGTTTTTCAGTGCAACTCACTCATATACAATGTACTACACGGTGCATTTCGTCTAATGCGGGTTTTTCAGTAAATTATAAGTTTTTCAGTGCAACTCACTCATATACAATGTACTACACTGTGCATTTCGTCTAATGCGGGTTTTTCAGTAAATTCTAAGTTTTTCAGTGCAACTCACTCATATACAATGTACTACACTGTGCATTTTGTCTAATGCGGGTTTTCCAGTAAATTCTAAGTTTTTCAGTGCAACTCACTCATATACAATGTACTACACTGTGCATTTCGTCTAATGCGGGTTTTTCAGTAAATTCTAAGTTTTTCAGTGCAACTCACTCATATACAATGTACTACACGGTGCATTTCGTCTAATGCGGGTTTTTCAGTAAATTCTAAGTTTTTCAGTGCAACTCACTCATATACAATGTACTACACTGTGCATTTCGTCTAATGCGGGTTTTTCAGTAAATTCTAAGTTTTTCAGTGCAACTCACTCATATACAATGTACTACACTGTGCATTTCGTCTAATGCGGGTTTTTCAGTAAATTCTAAGTTTTTCAGTGCAACTCACTCATATACAATGTACTACACGGTGCATTTCGTCTAATGCGGGTTTTTCAGTAAATTCTAAGTTTTTCAGTGCAACTCACTCATATACAATGTACTACACTGTGCATTTCGTCTAATGCGGGTTTTTCAGTAAATTCTAAGTTTTTCAGTGCAACTCACTCATATACAATGTACTACACTGTGCATTTCGTCTAATGCGGGTTTTTCAGTAAATTCTAAGTTTTTCAGTGCAACTCACTCATATACTATGTACTACACTGTGCATTTCGTCTAATGCGGGTTTTTCAGTAAATTCTAAGTTTTTCAGTGCAACTCACTCATATACAATGTACTACACTGTGCATTTCGTCTAATGCGGGTTTTTCAGTAAATTCTAAGTTTTTCAGTGCAACTCACTCATATACAATGTACTACACTGTGCATTTCCTCTAATGCGGGTTTTTCAGTAAATTCTAAGTTTTTCAGTGCAACTCACCCATATACTATGTACTACACTGTGCATTTTGTCTAATGCAGGTTTTTCAGTAAATTATAAGTTTTTCAGTGCAACTCACTCCTATACTATGTACTACAGTGTGCATTTCGTCTAATGCGGGTTTTTCAGTAAATTCTAAGTTTTTCAGTGCAACTCACTCATATACAATGTACTACACTGTGCATTTCGTCTAATGCGGGTTTTTCAGTAAATTCTAAGTTTTTCAGTGCAACTCACTCATATACGATGTACTACACTGTGCATTTCGTCTAATGCGGGTTTTTCAGTAAATTCTAAGTTTTTCAGTGCAACTCACCCATATACTATGTACTACACTGTGCATTTTGTCTAATGCGGGTTTTTCAGTAAATTATAAGTTTTTCAATGCAACTCACTCATATACTATGTACTACACTGTGCATTTCGTCTAATGCGGGTTTTTCAGTAAATTCTAAGTTTTTCAGTGCAACTCACTCATATACAATGTACTACACTGTGCATTTCGTCTAATGCGGGTTTTTCAGTAAATTATAAGTTTTTCAGTGCAACTCACTCATATACAATGTACTACACTGTGCATTTCGTCTAATGCGGGTTTTTCAGTAAATTCTAAGTTTTTCAGTGCAACTCACTCATATACTATGTACTACAGTGTGCATTTCGTCTAATGCGGGTTTTTCAGTAAATTCTAAGTTTTTCAGTGCAACTCACACATATACAATGTACTACACTGTGCATTTCGTCTAATGCGGGTTTTTCAGTAAATTCTAAGTTTTTCAGTGCAACTCACTCATATACAATGTACTACACTGTGCATTTCGTCTAATGCGGGTTTTTCAGTAAATTCTAAGTTTTTCAGTGCAACTCACTCATATACAATGTACTACACTGTGCATTTCGTCTAATGCGGGTTTTTCAGTAAATTCTAGGTTTTTCAGTGCAACTCACTCATATACTATGTAGTACACTGTGCATTTCGTCTAATGCGGGTTTTTCAGTAAATTCTAAGTTTTTCAGTGCAACTCACTCATATACTATGTACTACACTGTGCATTTCGTCTAATGCGGGTTTTTCAGTAAATTCTAAGTTTTTCAGTGCAACTCACTCATATACAATGTACTACACGGTGTATTTCGTCTAATGCGGGTTTTTCAGTAAATTCTAAGTTTTTCAGTGCAACTCACTCATATACAATGTACTACACTGTGCATTTCGTCTAATGCGGGTTTTTCAGTAAATTCTAAGTTTTTCAGTGCAACTCACTCATATACAATGTACTACACTGTGCATTTCGTCTAATGCGGGTTTTTCAGTAAATTCTAAGTTTTTCAGTGCAACTCACTCATATACAATGTACTACACTGTGCATTTCGTCTAATGCGGGTTTTTCAGTAAATTCTAAGTTTTTCAGTGCAACTCACCCATATACTATGTACTACACTGTGCATTTTGTCTAATGCAGGTTTTTCAGTAAATTATAAGTTTTTCAGTGCAACTCACTCCTATACTATGTACTACAGTGTGCATTTCGTCTAATGCGGGTTTTTCAGTAAATTCTAAGTTTTTCAGTGCAACTCACTCATATACAATGTACTACACTGTGCATTTCGTCTAATGCGGGTTTTTCAGTAAATTCTAAGTTTTTCAGTGCAACTCACTCATATACAATGTACTACACTGTGCATTTCGTCTAATGCGGGTTTTTCAGTAAATTCTAAGTTTTTCAGTGCAACTCACTCATATACAATGTACTACACTGTGCATTTCGTCTAATGCGGGTTTTCCAGTAAATTCTAAGTTTTTCAGTGCAACTCACTCATATACAATGTACTACACTGTGCATTTCGTCTAATGCGGGTTTTTCAGTAAATTCTAAGTTTTTCAGTGCAACTCACTCATATACAATGTACTAAACGGTGCATTTCGTCTAATGCGGGTTTTTCAGTAAATTCTAAGTTTTTCAGTGCAACTCACTCATATACAATGTACTACACTGTGCATTTCGTCTAATGCGGGTTTTTCAGTAAATTCTAAGTTTTTCAGTGCAACTCACTCATATACAATGTACTACACTGTGCATTTCGTCTAATGCGGGTTTTTCAGTAAATTCTAAGTTTTTCAGTGCAACTCACTCATATACAATGTACTACACTGTGCATTTCGTCTAATGCGGGTTTTTCAGTAAATTCTAAGTTTTTCAGTGCAACTCACTCATATACAATGTACTACACTGTGCATTTCGTCTAATGCGGGTTTTTCAGTAAATTCTAAGTTTTTCAGTGCAACTCACCCATATACTATGTACTACACTGTGCATTTTGTCTAATGCGGGTTTTTCAGTAAATTATAAGTTTTTCAGTGCAACTCACTCATATACTATGTACTACACTGTGCATTTCGTCTAATGCGGGTTTTTCAGTAAATTCTAAGTTTTTCAGTGCAACTCACTCATATACAATGTACTACACTGTGCATTTCGTCTAATGCTGGTTTTTCAGTAAATTATAAGTTTTTCAGTGCAACTCACTCATATACAATGTACTACACTGTGCATTTCGTCTAATGCGGGTTTTTCAGTAAATTCTAAGTTTTTCAGTGCAACTCACTCATATACTATGTACTACAGTGTGCATTTCGTCTAATGCGGGTTTTTCAGTAAATTCTAAGTTTTTCAGTGCAACTCACTCATATACAATGTACTACACTGTGCATTTCGTCTAATGCGGGTTTTTCAGTAAATTCTAAGTTTTTCAGTGCAACTCACTCATATACTATCTACTACACTGTGCATTTCTTCTAATGCGGGTTTTTCAGTAAATTCTAAGTTTTTCAGTGCAACTCACTCATATACACTATGTACTACACTGTGCATTTCGTCTAATGCGGGTTTTTCAGTAAATTCTAAGTTTTTCAGTGCAACTCACTCATATACAATGTACTACACTGTGCATTTCGTCTAATGCGGGTTTTTCAGTAAATTCTAAGTTTTTCAGTGCAACTCACTCATATACGATGTACTACACTGTGCATTTCGTCTAATGCGGGTTTTTCAGTAAATTCTAAGTTTTTCAGTGCAACTCACCCATATACTATGTACTACACTGTGCATTTCCTCTAATGCGGGTTTTTCAGTAAATTATAAGTTTTTCAGTGCAACTCACTCATATACTATGTACTACACTGTGCATTTCGTCTAATGCGGGTTTTTCAGTAAATTCTAAGTTTTTCAGTGCAACTCACTCATATACAATGTACTACACTGTGCATTTAGTCTAATGCGGGTTTTTCAGTAAATTATAAGTTTTTCAGTGCAACTCACTCATATACAATGTACTACACTGTGCATTTCGTCTAATGCGGGTTTTTCAGTAAATTCTAAGTTTTTCAGTGCAACTCACTCATATACTATGTACTACAGTGTGCATTTCGTCTAATGCGGGTTTTTTCAGTAAATTCTAAGTTTTTCAGTGCAACTCACTCATATACAATGTACTACACTGTGCATTTCGTCTAATGCGGGTTTTTCAGTAAATTCTAAGTTTTTCAGTGCAACTCACTCATATACTATGTACTACACTGTGCATTTCTTCTAATGCGGGTTTTTCAGTAAATTCTAAGTTTTTCAGTGCAACTCACTCATATACTATGTACTACACTGTGCATTTCGTCTAATGCGGGTTTTTCAGTAAATTCTAAGTTTTTCAGTGCAACTCACTCATATACAATGTACTACACTGTGCATTTCGTCTAATGCGGGTTTTTCAGTAAATTCTAAGTTTTTCAGTGCAACTCACTCATATACAATGTACTACACTGTGCATTTCGTCTAATGCGGGTTTTTCAGTAAATTCTAAGTTTTTCAGTGCAACTCACTCATATACAATGTACTACACTGTGCATTTCGTCTAATGCGGGTTTTTCAGTAAATTCTAAGTTTTTCAGTGCAACTCACTCATATACAATGTACTACACTGTGCATTTCGTCTAATGCGGGTTTTTCAGTAAATTCTAAGTTTTTCAGTGCAACTCACTCATATACAATGTACTACACTGTGCATTTCGTCTAATGCGGGTTTTTCAGTAAATTCTAAGTTTTTCAGTGCAACTCACTCATATACAATGTACTACACTGTGCATTTCGTCTAATGCGGGTTTTTCAGTAAATTCTAAGTTTTTCAGTGCAACTCACCCATATACTATGTACTACACTGTGCATTTTGTCTAATGCGGGTTTTTCAGTAAATTATAAGTTTTTCAGTGCAACTCACTCATATACTATGTACTACACTGTGCATTTCGTCTAATGCGGGTTTTTCAGTAAATTCTAAGTTTTTCAGTGCAACTCACTCATATACAATGTACTACACTGTGCATTTCGTCTAATGCTGGTTTTTCAGTAAATTATAAGTTTTTCAGTGCAACTCACTCATATACAATGTACTACACTGTGCATTTCGTCTAATGCGGGTTTTTTCAGTAAATTCTAAGTTTTTCAGTGCAACTCACTCATATACAATGTACTACACTGTGCATTTCGTCTAATGCGGGTTTTTCAGTAAATTCTAAGTTTTTCAGTGCAACTCACTCATATACAATGTACTACACTGTGCATTTCGTCTAATGCGGGTTTTTCAGTAAATTCTAAGTTTTTCAGTGCAACTCACTCATATACAATGTACTACACTGTGCATTTCGTCTAATGCGGGTTTTTCAGTAAATTCTAAGTTTTTCAGTGCAACTCACTCATATACAATGTACTACACTGTGCATTTCGTCTAATGCGGGTTTTTCAGTAAATTCTAAGTTTTTCAGTGCAACTCACTCCTATACTATGTACTACACTGTGCATTTCGTCTAATGCGGGTTTTTCAGTAAATTCTAAGTTTTTCAGTGCAACTCACCCATATACTATGTACTACACTGTGCATTTTGTCTAATGCGGGTTTTTCAGTAAATTATAAGTTTTTCAGTGCAACTCACTCATATACTATGTACTACACTGTGCATTTCGTCTAATGCGGGTTTTTCAGTAAATTCTAAGTTTTTCAGTGCAACTCACTCATATACAATGTACTACACTGTGCATTTCGTCTAATGCTGGTTTTTCAGTAAATTATAAGTTTTTCAGTGCAACTCACTCATATACAATGTACTACACTGTGCATTTCGTCTAATGCGGGTTTTTCAGTAAATTCTAAGTTTTTCAGTGCAACTCACTCATATACTATGTACTACAGTGTGCATTTCGTCTAATGCGGGTTTTTCAGTAAATTCTAAGTTTTTCAGTGCAACTCACTCATATACAATGTACTACACTGTGCATTTCGTCTAATGCGGGTTTTTCAGTAAATTCTAAGTTTTTCAGTGCAACTCACTCATATACTATCTACTACACTGTGCATTTCTTCTAATGCGGGTTTTTCAGTAAATTCTAAGTTTTTCAGTGCAACTCACTCATATACTATGTACTACACTGTGCATTTCGTCTAATGCGGGTTTTTCAGTAAATTCTAAGTTTTTCAGTGCAACTCACTCATATACAATGTACTACACTGTGCATTTCGTCTAATGCGGGTTTTTCAGTAAATTCTAAGTTTTTCAGTGCAACTCACTCATATACGATGTACTACACTGTGCATTTCGTCTAATGCGGGTTTTTCAGTAAATTCTAAGTTTTTCAGTGCAACTCACCCATATACTATGTACTACACTGTGCATTTCCTCTAATGCGGGTTTTTCAGTAAATTATAAGTTTTTCAGTGCAACTCACTCATATACTATGTACTACACTGTGCATTTCGTCTAATGCGGGTTTTTCAGTAAATTCTAAGTTTTTCAGTGCAACTCACTCATATACAATGTACTACACTGTGCATTTAGTCTAATGCGGGTTTTTCAGTAAATTATAAGTTTTTCAGTGCAACTCACTCATATACAATGTACTACACTGTGCATTTCGTCTAATGCGGGTTTTTCAGTAAATTCTAAGTTTTTCAGTGCAACTCACTCATATACTATGTACTACAGTGTGCATTTCGTCTAATGCGGGTTTTTCAGTAAATTCTAAGTTTTTCAGTGCAACTCACTCATATACAATGTACTACACTGTGCATTTCGTCTAATGCGGGTTTTTCAGTAAATTCTAAGTTTTTCAGTGCAACTCACTCATATACTATGTACTACACTGTGCATTTCTTCTAATGCGGGTTTTTCAGTAAATTCTAAGTTTTTCAGTGCAACTCACTCATATACTATGTACTACACTGTGCATTTCGTCTAATGCGGGTTTTTCAGTAAATTCTAAGTTTTTCAGTGCAACTCACTCATATACAATGTACTACACTGTGCATTTCGTCTAATGCGGGTTTTTCAGTAAATTCTAAGTTTTTCAGTGCAACTCACTCATATACTATGTACTACACTGTGCATTTCGTCTAATGCGGGTTTTTCAGTAAATTCTAAGTTTTTCAGTGCAACTCACTCATATACAATGTACTACACTGTGCATTTCGTCTAATGCGGGTTTT
The DNA here is from genome assembly GCF_978045245.1 of Mus caroli. Lineage (NCBI taxonomy): Eukaryota > Metazoa > Chordata > Mammalia > Rodentia > Muridae > Mus > Mus caroli. Next base: position 19,738 of record NW_028227953.1, on the reverse strand, counting down.
TCAGTAAATTCTAAGTTTTTCAGTGCAACTCACTCATATACGATGTACTACACTGTGCATTTCGTCTAATGCGGGTTTTTCAGTAAATTCTAAGTTTTTCAGTGCAACTCACCCATATACTATGTACTACACTGTGCATTTTGTCTAATGCGGGTTTTTCAGTAAATTATAAGTTTTTCAGTGCAACTCACTCATATACTATGTACTACACTGTGCATTTCGTCTAATGCGGGTTTTTCAGTAAATTCTAAGTTTTTCAGTGCAACTCACTCATATACAATGTACTACACTGTGCATTTCGTCTAATGCGGGTTTTTCAGTAAATTCTAAGTTTTTCAGTGCAACTCACTCATATACTATGTACTACAGTGTGCATTTCGTCTAATGCGGGTTTTTCAGTAAATTCTAAGTTTTTCAGTGCAACTCACTCATATACAATGTACTACACTGTGCATTTCCTCTAATGCGGGTTTTTCAGTAAATTATAAGTTTTTCAGTGCAACTCACTCATATACAATGTACTACACTGTGCATTTCGTCTAATGCGGGTTTTTCAGTAAATTCTAAGTTTTTCAGTGCAACTCACTCATATACAATGTACTACACTGTGCATTTCGTCTAATGCGGGTTTTTCAGTAAATTCTAAGTTTTTCAGTGCAACTCACTCATATACGATGTACTACACTGTGCATTTCGTCTAATGCGGGTTTTTCAGTAAATTCTAAGTTTTTCAGTGCAACTCACCCATATACTATGTACTACACTGTGCATTTCGTCTAATGCGGGTTTTTCAGTAAATTCTAAGTTTTTCAGTGCAACTCACTCATATACAATGTACTACACTGTGCATTTCGTCTAATGTGGGTTTTTCAGTAAATTATAAGTTTTTCAGTGCAACTCACTCATATACAATGTACTACACTGTGCATTTCGTCTAATGCGGGTTTTTCAGTAAATTCTAAGTTTTTCAGTGCAACTCACTCATATACTATGTACTACAGTGTGCATTTCGTCTAATGCGGGTTTTTCAGTAAATTCTAAGTTTTTCAGTGCAACTCACTCATATACAATGTACTACACTGTGCATTTCGTCTAATGCGGGTTTTTCAGTAAATTCTAAGTTTTTCAGTGCAACTCACTCATATACAATGTACTACACTGTGCATTTCATCTAATGCGGGGTTTTTCAGTAAATTCTAAGTTTTTCAGTGCAACTCACTCATATACAATGTACTACACTGTGCATTTCGTCTAATGCGGGTTTTTCAGTAAATTCTAAGTTTTTCAGTGCAACTCACTCATATACAATGTACTACACTGTGCATTTCGTCTAATGCGGGTTTTTCAGTAAATTCTAGGTTTTTCAGTGCAACTCACTCATATACTATGTAGTACACTGTGCATTTCGTCTAATGCGGGTTTTTCAGTAAATTCTAAGTTTTTCAGTGCAACTCACTCATATACAATGTACTACACTGTGCATTTCCTCTAATGCGGGTTTTTCAGTAAATTCTAAGTTTTTCAGTGCAACTCACCCATATACTATGTACTACACTGTGCATTTCGTCTAATGCGGGTTTTTCAGTAAATTCTAAGTTTTTCAGTGCAACTCACTCATATACTATGTACTACACTGTGCATTTCGTCTAATGCGGGTTTTTCAGTAAATTCTAAGTTTTTCAGTGCAACTCACTCATATACTATGTACTACACTGTGCATTTTGTCTAATGCGGGTTTTTCAGTAAATTCTAAGTTTTTCAGTGCAACTCACTCATATACTATGTACTACAGTGTGCATTTCGTCTAATGCGGGTTTTTCAGTAAATTCTAAGTTTTTCAGTGCAACTCACTCATATACAATGTACTACACTGTGCATTTCATCTAATGGGGGTTTTTCAGTAAATTCTAAGTTTTTCAGTGCAACTCACTCATATACAATGTACTACACTGTGCATTTCGTCTAATGCGGGTTTTTCAGTAAATTCTAAGTTTTTCAGTGCAACTCACTCATATACAATGTACTACACTGTGCATTTCCTCTAATGCGGGTTTTTCAGTAAATTCTAAGTTTTTCAGTGCAACTCACCCATATACTATGTACTACACTGTGCATTTTGTCTAATGCAGGTTTTTCAGTAAATTATAAGTTTTTCAGTGCAACTCACTCCTATACTATGTACTACAGTGTGCATTTCGTCTAATGCGGGTTTTTCAGTAAATTCTAAGTTTTTCAGTGCAACTCACTCATATACAATGTACTACACTGTGCATTTCGTCTAATGCGGGTTTTTCAGTAAATTCTAAGTTTTTCAGTGCAACTCACTCATATACAATGTACTACACTGTGCATTTCGTCTAATGCGGGTTTTTCAGTAAATTCTAAGTTTTTCAGTGCAACTCACCCATATACTATGTACTACACTGTGCATTTCGTCTAATGCGGGTTTTTCAGTAAATTCTAAGTTTTTCAGTGCAACTCACTCATATACAATGTACTACACTGTGCATTTCGTCTAATGCGGGTTTTTCAGTAAATTCTAAGTTTTTCAGTGCAACTCACTCATATACTATGTACTACACTGTGCATTTCGTCTAATGCGGGTTTTTCAGTAAATTCTAAGTTTTTCAGTGCAACTCACTCATATACAATGTACTACACTGTGCATTTCCTCTAATGCGGGTTTTTCAGTAAATTCTAAGTTTTTCAGTGCAACTCACCCATATACTATGTACTACACTGTGCATTTCGTCTAATGCGGGTTTTTCAGTAAATTCTAAGTTTTTCAGTGCAACTCACTCATATACAATGTACTACACTGTGCATTTCGTCTAATGCGGGTTTTTCAGTAAATTCTAAGTTTTTCAGTGCAACTCACTCATATACTATGTACTACACTGTGCATTTTGTCTAATGCGGGTTTTTCAGTAAATTCTAAGTTTTTCAGTGCAACTCACTCATATACTATGTACTACAGTGTGCATTTCGTCTAATGCGGGTTTTTCAGTAAATTCTAAGTTTTTCAGTGCAACTCACTCATATACAATGTACTACACTGTGCATTTCATCTAATGGGGGTTTTTCAGTAAATTCTAAGTTTTTCAGTGCAACTCACTCATATACAATGTACTACACTGTGCATTTCGTCTAATGCGGGTTTTTCAGTAAATTCTAAGTTTTTCAGTGCAACTCACTCATATACAATGTACTACACTGTGCATTTCCTCTAATGCGGGTTTTTCAGTAAATTCTAAGTTTTTCAGTGCAACTCACCCATATACTATGTACTACACTGTGCATTTTGTCTAATGCAGGTTTTTCAGTAAATTATAAGTTTTTCAGTGCAACTCACTCCTATACTATGTACTACAGTGTGCATTTCGTCTAATGCGGGTTTTTCAGTAAATTCTAAGTTTTTCAGTGCAACTCACTCATATACAATGTACTACACTGTGCATTTCGTCTAATGCGGGTTTTTCAGTAAATTCTAAGTTTTTCAGTGCAACTCACTCATATACAATGTACTACACTGTGCATTTCGTCTAATGCGGGTTTTTCAGTAAATTCTAAGTTTTTCAGTGCAACTCACCCATATACTATGTACTACACTGTGCATTTCGTCTAATGCGGGTTTTTCAGTAAATTCTAAGTTTTTCAGTGCAACTCACTCATATACAATGTACTACACTGTGCATTTCGTCTAATGCGGGTTTTTCAGTAAATTCTAAGTTTTTCAGTGCAACTCACTCATATACTATGTACTACACTGTGCATTTTGTCTAATGCGGGTTTTTCAGTAAATTCTAAGTTTTTCAGTGCAACTCACTCATATACTATGTACTACAGTGTGCATTTCGTCTAATGCGGGTTTTTCAGTAAATTCTAAGTTTTTCAGTGCAACTCACTCATATACAATGTACTACACTGTGCATTTCATCTAATGGGGGTTTTTCAGTAAATTCTAAGTTTTTCAGTGCAACTCACTCATATACTATGTACTACACTGTGCATTTCGTCTAATGCGGGTTTTTCAGTAAATTCTAAGTTTTTCAGTGCAACTCACTCATATACTATGTACTACAGTGTGCATTTCGTCTAATGCGGGTTTTTCAGTAAATTCTAAGTTTTTCAATGCAACTCACTCATATACAATGTACTACACTGTGCATTTCGTCTAATGCGGGTTTTTCAGTAAATTCTAAGTTTTTCAGTGCAACTCACTCATATACTATGTACTACACTGTGCATTTCTTCTAATGCGGGTTTTTCAGTAAATTCTAAGTTTTTCAGTGCAACTCACTCATATACTATGTACTACACTGTGCATTTCGTCTAATGCGGGTTTTTCAGTAAATTCTAAGTTTTTCAGTGCAACTTACTCATATACAATGTACTACACTGTGCATTTCGTCTAATGCGGGTTTTTCAGTAAATTCTAAGTTTTTCAGTGCAACTCACTCATATACTATGTACTACACTGTGCATTTCGTCTAATGCGGGTTTTTCAGTAAATTCTAAGTTTTTCAATGCAACTCACTCATATACAATGTACTACACTGTGCATTTCGTCTAATGCGGGTTTTTCAGTAAATTCTAAGTTTTTCAGTGCAACTCACTCATATACGATGTACTACACTGTGCATTTCGTCTAATGCGGGTTTTTCAGTAAATTCTAAGTTTTTCAGTGCAACTCACCCATATACTATGTACTACACTGTGCATTTTGTCTAATGCGGGTTTTTCAGTAAATTATAAGTTTTTCAGTGCAACTCACTCATATACTATGTACTACACTGTGCATTTCGTCTAATGCGGGTTTTTCAGTAAATTCTAAGTTTTTCAGTGCAACTCACTCATATACAATGTACTACACTGTGCATTTCGTCTAATGCGGGTTTTTCAGTAAATTCTAAGTTTTTCAGTGCAACTCACTCATATACTATGTACTACAGTGTGCATTTCGTCTAATGCGGGTTTTTCAGTAAATTCTAAGTTTTTCAGTGCAACTCACTCATATACAATGTACTACACTGTGCATTTCCTCTAATGCGGGTTTTTCAGTAAATTATAAGTTTTTCAGTCCAACTCACTCATATACAATGTACTACACTGTGCATTTCGTCTAATGCGGGTTTTTCAGTAAATTCTAAGTTTTTCAGTGCAACTCACTCATATACAATGTACTACACTGTGCATTTCGTCTAATGCGGGTTTTTCAGTAAATTCTAAGTTTTTCAGTGCAACTCACTCATATACTATGTACTACACTGTGCATTTCGTCTAATGCGGGTTTTTCAGTAAATTCTAAGTTTTTCAGTGCAACTCACCCATATACTATGTACTACACTGTGCATTTTGTCTAATGCGGGTTTTTCAGTAAATTATAAGTTTTTCAGTGCAACTCACTCATATACTATGTACTACACTGTGCATTTCGTCTAATGCGGGTTTTTCAGTAAATTCTAAGTTTTTCAGTGCAACTCACTCATATACAATGTACTACACTGTGCATTTCGTCTAATGTGGGTTTTTCAGTAAATTATAAGTTTTTCAGTGCAACTCACTCATATACAATGTACTACACTGTGCATTTCGTCTAATGCGGGTTTTTCAGTAAATTCTAAGTTTTTCAGTGCAACTCACTCATATACTATGTACTACAGTGTGCATTTCGTCTAATGCGGGTTTTTCAGTAAATTCTAAGTTTTTCAGTGCAACTCACTCATATACAATGTACTACACTGTGCATTTCGTCTAATGCGGGTTTTTCAGTAAATTCTAAGTTTTTCAGTGCAACTCACTCATATACAATGTACTACACTGTGCATTTCATCTAATGCGGGTTTTTCAGTAAATTCTAAGTTTTTCAGTGCAACTCACTCATATAAAATGTACTACACTGTGCATTTCGTCTAATGCGGGTTTTTCAATAAATTCTAGGTTTTTCAGTGCAACTCACTCATATACTATGTAGTACACTGTGCATTTCGACTAATGCGGGTTTTTCAGTAAATTCTAAGTTTTTCAGTGCAACTCACTCATATACAATGTACTACACTGTGCATTTCCTCTAATGCGGGTTTTTCAGTAAATTCTAAGTTTTTCAGTGCAACTCACCCATATACTATGTACTACACTGTGCATTTCGTCTAATGCGGGTTTTTCAGTAAATTCTAAGTTTTTCAGTGCAACTCACTCATATACAATGTACTACACTGTGCATTTCGTCTAATGCGGGTTTTTCAGTAAATTCTAAGTTTTTCAGTGCAACTCACTCATATACTATGTACTACACTGTGCATTTTGTCTAATGCGGGTTTTTCAGTAAATTCTAAGTTTTTCAGTGCAACTCACTCATATACTATGTACTACAGTGTGCATTTCGTCTAATGCGGGTTTTTCAGTAAATTCTAAGTTTTTCAGTGCAACTCACTCATATACAATGTACTACACTGTGCATTTCATCTAATGGGGGTTTTTCAGTAAATTCTAAGTTTTTCAGTGCAACTCACTCATATACAATGTACTACACTGTGCATTTCGTCTAATGCGGGTTTTTCAGTAAATTCTAAGTTTTTCAGTGCAACTCACTCATATACAATGTACTACACTGTGCATTTCCTCTAATGCGGGTTTTTCAGTAAATTCTAAGTTTTTCAGTGCAACTCACCCATATACTATGTACTACACTGTGCATTTTGTCTAATGCAGGTTTTTCAGTAAATTATAAGTTTTTCAGTGCAACTCACTCCTATACTATGTACTACAGTGTGCATTTCGTCTAATGCGGGTTTTTCAGTAAATTCTAAGTTTTTCAGTGCAACTCACTCATATACAATGTACTACACTGTGCATTTCGTCTAATGCGGGTTTTTCAGTAAATTCTAAGTTTTTCAGTGCAACTCACTCATATACAATGTACTACACTGTGCATTTCGTCTAATGCGGGTTTTTCAGTAAATTCTAAGTTTTTCAGTGCAACTCACCCATATACTATGTACTACACTGTGCATTTCGTCTAATGCGGGTTTTTCAGTAAATTCTAAGTTTTTCAGTGCAACTCACTCATATACAATGTACTACACTGTGCATTTCATCTAATGGGGGTTTTTCAGTAAATTCTAAGTTATTCAGTTCAACTCACTCATATACTATGTACTACACTGTGCATTTTGTCTAATGCGGGTTTTTCAGTAAATTCTAAGTTTTTCAGTGCAACTCACTCATATACAATGTACTACACTGTGCATTTCGTCTAATGCGGGTTTTTCAGTAAATTCTAAGTTTTTCAGTGCAACTCACTCATATACAATGTACTACACTGTGCATTTCCTCTAATGCGGGTTTTTCAGTAAATTCTAAGTTTTTCAGTGCAACTCACCCATATACTATGTACTACACTGTGCATTTTGTCTAATGCAGGTTTTTCAGTAAATTATAAGTTTTTCAGTGCAACTCACTCCTATACTATGTACTACAGTGTGCATTTCGTCTAATGCGGGTTTTTCAGTAAATTCTAAGTTTTTCAGTGCAACTCACTCATATACAATGTACTACACTGTGCATTTCGTCTAATGCGGGTTTTTCAGTAAATTCTAAGTTTTTCAGTGCAACTCACTCATATACAATGTACTACACTCTGCATTTCGTCTAATGCGGGTTTTTCAGTAAATTCTAAGTTTTTCAGTGCAACTCACTCATATACAATGTACTACACTGTGCATTTCGTCTAATGCGGGTTTTTCAGTAAATTCTAAGTTTTTCAGTGCAACTCACTCATATACAATGTACTACACTGTGCATTTCCTCTAATGCGGGTTTTTCAGTAAACTCTAAGTTTTTCAGTGCAACTCACCCATATACTATGTACTACACTGTGCATTTTGTCTAATGCGGGTTTTTCAGTAAATTATAAGTTTTTCAGTGCAACTCACTCATATACTATGTACTACACTGTGCATTTCGTCTAATGCGGGTTTTTCAGTAAATTCTAAGTTTTTCAGTGCAACTCACTCATATACAATGTACTACACTGTGCATTTCGTCTAATGCTGGTTTTTCAGTAAATTATAAGTTTTTCAGTGCAACTCACTCATATACAATGTACTACACTGTGCATTTCGTCTAATGCGGGTTTTTCAGTAAATTCTAAGTTTTTCAGTGCAACTCACTCATATACTATGTACTACAGTGTGCATTTCGTCTAATGCGGGTTTTTCAGTAAATTCTATGTTTTTCAGTGCAACTCACTCATATACAATGTACTACACTGTGCATTTCATCTAATGCGGGTTTTTCAGTAAATTCTAAGTTTTTCAGTGCAACTCACTCATATACTATGTACTACACTGTGCATTTCTTCTAATGCGGGTTTTTCAGTAAATTCTAAGTTTTTCAGTGCAACTCACTCATATACAATGTACTACACTGTGCATTTCGTCTAATGCGGGTTTTTCAGTAAATTCTAAGTTTTTCAGTGCAACTCACTCATATACAATGTACTACACTGTGCATTTCGTCTAATGCGGGTTTTTCAGTAAATTCTAAGTTTTTCAGTGCAACTCACTCATATACGATGTACTACACTGTGCATTTCGTCTAATGCGGGTTTTTCAGTAAATTCTAAGTTTTTCAGTGCAACTCACCCATATACTATGTACTACACTGTGCATTTTGTCTAATGCGGGTTTTTCAATAAATTATAAGTTTTTCAGTGCAACTCACTCATATACTATGTACTACAGTGTGCATTTCGTCTAATGCGGGTTTTTCAGTAAATTCTAAGTTTTTCAGTGCAACTCACTCATATACAATGTACTACACTGTGCATTTCGTCTAATGCGGGTTTTTCAGTAAATTATAAGTTTTTCAGTGCAACTCACTCATATACAATGTACTACACTGTGCATTTCGTCTAATGCGGGTTTTTCAGTAAATTCTAAGTTTTTCAGTGCAACTCACCCATATACTATGTACTACACTGTGCATTTTGTCTAATGCGGGTTTTTCAGTAAATTATAAGTTTTTCAGTGCAACTCACTCATATACTACGTACTACACTGTGCATTTCGTCTAATGCGGGTTTTTCAGTAAATTCTAAGTTTTTCAGTGCAACTCACTCATATACAATGTACTACACTGTGCATTTCGTCTAATGCTTGTTTTTCAGTAAATTATAAGTTTTTCAGTGCAACTCACTCATATACAATGTACTACACTGTGCATTTCGTCTAATGCGGGTTTTTCAGTAAATTCTAAGTTTTTCAGTGCAACTCACTCATATATTATGTACTACAGTGTGCATTTCGTCTAATGCGGGTTTTTCAGTAAATTCTAAGTTTTTCAGTGCAACTCACTCATATACAATGTACTACACTGTGCATTTCATCTAATGCGGGTTTTTCAGTAAATTCTAAGTTTTTCAGTGCAACTCATTCATATACTATGTACTACACTGTGCATTTCTTCTAATGCGGGTTTTTCAGTAAATTCTAAGTTTTTCAGTGCAACTCACTCATATACTATGTACTACACTGTGCATTTCGTCTAATGCGGGTTTTTCAGTAAATTCTAAGTTTTTCAGTGCAACTCACTCATATACGATGTACTACACTGTGCATTTCGTCTAATGCGGGTTTTTCAGTAAATTCTAAGTTTTTCAGTGCAACTCACCCATATACTATGTACTACACTGTGCATTTTGTCTAATGCGGGTTTTTCAGTAAATTCTAAGTTTTTCAGTGCAACTCACTCATATACAATGTACTACACTGTGCATTTCGTCTAATGCGGGTTTTTCAGTAAATTATAAGTTTTTCAGTGCAACTCACTCAAATACAATGTACTACACTGTGCATTTCGTCTAATGCGGGTTTTTCAGTAAATTCTAAGTTTTTCAGTGCAACTCACTCATATACTATGTACTACAGTGTGCATTTCGTCTAATGCGGGTTTTTCAGTAAATTCTAAGTTTTTCAGTGCAACTCACTCATATACAATGTACTACACTGTGCATTTCCTCTAATGCGGGTTTTTCAGTAAATTATAAGTTTTTCAGTGCAACTCACTCATATACAATGTACTACACTGTGCATTTCGTCTAATGCGGGTTTTTCAGTAAATTCTAAGTTTTTCAGTGCAACTCACTCATATACAATGTACTACACTGTGCATTTCGTCTAATGCGGGTTTTTCAGTAAATTCTAAGTTTTTCAGTGCAACTCACTCATATACGATGTACTACACTGTGCATTTCGTCTAATGCGGGTTTTTCAGTAAATTCTAAGTTTTTCAGTGCAACTCACCCATATACTATGTACTACACTGTGCATTTTGTCTAATGCGGGTTTTTCAGTAAATTATAATTTTTTCAGTGCAACTCACTCATATACTATGTACTACACTGTGCATTTCGTCTAATGCGGGTTTTTCAGTAATTCTAAGTTTTTCAGTGCAACTCACTCATATACAATGTACTACACTGTGCATTTCGTCTAGTGTGGGTTTTTCAGTAAATTATAAGTTTTTCAGTGCAACTCACTCATATACAATGTACTACACTGTGCATTTCGTCTAATGCGGGTTTTTCAGTAAATTCTAAGTTTTTCAGTGCAACTCACTCATATACTATGTACTACACTGTGCATTTTGTCTAATGCGGGTTTTTTCAGTAAATTCTAAGTTTTTCAGTGCAGTGCAACTCACTCATATACTATGTACTACAGTGTGCATTTCGTCTAATGCGGGTTTTTCAGTAAATTCTAAGTTTTTCAGTGCAACTCACTCATATACAATGTACTACACTGTGCATTTCATCTAATGGGGTTTTTCAGTAAATTCTAAGTTTTTCAGTGCAACTCACTCATATACAGTGTACTACACTGTGCATTTCGTCTAATGCGGGTTTTTCAGTAAATTCTAAGTTTTTCAGTGCAACTCACTCATATACAATGTACTACACTGTGCATTTCCTCTAATGCGGGTTTTTCAGTAAATTCTAAGTTTTTCAGTGCAACTCACCCATATACTATGTACTACACTGTGCATTTTGTCTAATGCAGGTTTTTCAGTAAATTATAAGTTTTTCAGTGCAACTCACTCCTATACTATGTACTACAGTGTGCATTTCGTCTAATGCGGGTTTTTCAGTAAATTCTAAGTTTTTCAGTGCAACTCACTCATATACAATGTACTACACTGTGCATTTCGTCTAATGCGGGTTTTTCAGTAAATTCTAAGTTTTTCAGTGCAACTCACTCATATACAATGTACTACACTGTGCATTTCGTCTAATGCGGGTTTTTCAGTAAATTCTAAGTTTTTTCAGTGCAACTCACCCATATACTATGTACTACACTGTGCATTTCGTCTAATGCGGGTTTTTCAGTAAATTCTAAGTTTTTCAGTGCAACTCACTCATATACAATGTACTACACTGTGCATTTCGTCTAATGCGGGTTTTTCAGTAAATTCTAAGTTTTTCAGTGCAACTCACTCATATACTATGTACTACACTGTGCATTTTGTCTAATGCGGGTTTTTCAGTAAATTCTAAGTTTTTCAGTGCAACTCACTCATATACTATGTACTACAGTGTGCATTTCGTCTAATGCGGGTTTTTTCAGTAAATTCTAAGTTTTTTCAGTGCAACTCACTCATTATACAATGTACTACACTGTGCATTTCATCTAATGGGGGTTTTTCAGTAAATTCTAAGTTTTTCAGTGCAACTCACTCATATACAATGTACTACACTGTGCATTTCGTCTAATGCGGGTTTTTCAGTAAATTCTAAGTTTTTCAGTGCAACTCACTCATATACAATGTACTACACTGTGCATTTCCTCTAATGCGGGTTTTTCAGTAAATTCTAAGTTTTTCAGTGCAACTCACCCATATACTATGTACTACACTGTGCATTTTGTCTAATGCAGGTTTTTCAGTAAATTATAATTTTTTCAGTGCAACTCACTCCTATACTATGTACTACAGTGTGCATTTCGTCTAATGCGGGTTTTTCAGTAAATTCTAAGTTTTTCAGTGCAACTCACTCATATACAATGTACTACACTGTGCATTTCGTCTAATGCGGGTTTTTCAGTAAATTCTCAGTTTTTCAGGGCAACTCACTCATATACAATGTACTACACTGTGCATTTCGTCTAATGCGGGTTTTTCAGTAAATTCTAAGTTTTTCAGTGCAATCAACTCACTCCATATACAATTGTACTACACTGTGCATTTCGTCTAATGCGGGTTTTTCAGTAAATTCTAAGTTTTTCAGTGCAACTCACTCATATACAATGTACTACACTGTGCATTTCCGTCTAATGCGGGTTTTTTCAGTAAACTCTAAGTTTTTCAGTGCAACTCACCCATATACTATGTACTACACTGTGCATTTTGTCTAATGCGGGTTTTTCAGTAAATTATAAGTTTTTCAGTGCAACTCACTCATATAATATGTACTACACTGTGCATTTCGTCTAATGCGGGTTTTTCAGTAAATTCTAAGTTTTTCAGTGCAACTCACTCATATACAATGTACTACACTGTGCATTTCGTCTAATGCTGGTTTTTCAGTAAATTATAAGTTTTTCAGTGCAACTCACTCATATACAATGTACTACACTGTGCATTTCGTCTAATGCGGGTTTTTCAGTAAATTCTAAGTTTTTCAGTGCAACTCACTCATATACTATGTACTACAGTGTGCATTTCGTCTAATGCGGGTTTTTCAGTAAATTCTAAGTTTTTCAGTGCAACTCACTCATATACAATGTACTACACTGTGCATTTCATCTAATGCGGGTTTTTCAGTAAAATTCTAAGTTTTTCAGTGCAACTCACTCATATACGATGTACTACACTGTGCATTTCGTCTAATGCGGGTTTTTCAGTAAATTCTAAGTTTTTTCAGTGCAACTCACCCATATACTATGTACTACACTGTGCATTTTGTCTAATGCGGGTTTTTCAGTAAATTCTAAGTTTTTCAGTGCAACTCACTCATATACAATGTACTACACTGTGCATTTCGTCTAATGCGGGTTTTTCAGTAAATTATAAGTTTTTCAGTGCAACTCACTCAAATACAATGTACTACACTGTGCATTTCGTCTAATGCGGGTTTTTCAGTAAATTCTAAGTTTTTCAGTGCAACTCACTCATATACTATGTACTACAGTGTGCATTTCGTCTAATGCGGGTTTTTCAGTAAATTCTAAGTTTTTCAGTGCAACTCACTCATATACAATGTACTACACTGTGCATTTCCTCTAATGCGGGTTTTTCAGTAAATTATAAGTTTTTCAGTGCAACTCACTCATATACAATGTACTACACTGTGCATTTCGTCTAATGCGGGGTTTTTCAGTAAATTCTAAGTTTTTCAGTGCAACTCACTCATATACAATGTACTACACTGTGCATTTCGTCTAATGCGGGTTTTTCAGTAAATTCTAAGTTTTTCAGTGCAACTCACTCATATACGATGTACTACACTGTGCATTTCGTCTAATGCGGGTTTTTCAGTAAATTCTAAGTTTTTCAGTGCAACTCACCCATATACTATGTACTACACTGTGCATTTTGTCTAATGCGGGTTTTTCAGTAAATTATAATTTTTTCAGTGCAACTCACTCATATACTATGTACTACACTGTGCATTTCGTCTAATGCGGGTTTTTCAGTAAATTCTAAGTTTTTCAGTGCAACTCACTCATATACAATGTACTACACTGTGCATTTCGTCTAGTGTGGGTTTTTCAGTAAATTATAAGTTTTTCAGTGCAACTCACTCATATACAATGTACTACACTGTGCATTTCGTCTAATGCGGGTTTTTTCAGTAAATTCTAAGTTTTTCAGTGCAACTCACTCATATACTATGTACTACACTGTGCATTTTGTCTAATGCGGGTTTTTCAGTAAATTCTAAGTTTTTCAGTGCAACTCACTCATATACTATGTACTACAGTGTGCATTTCGTCTAATGCGGGTTTTTCAGTAAATTCTAAGTTTTTCAGTGCAACTCACTCATATACAATGTACTACACTGTGCATTTCATCTAATGGGGGTTTTTCAGTAAATTCTAAGTTTTTCAGTGCAACTCACTCATATACAGTGTACTACACTGTGCATTTCGTCTAATGCGGGTTTTTCAGTAAATTCTAAGTTTTTCAGTGCAACTCACTCATATACAATGTACTACACTGTGCATTTCCTCTAATGCGGGTTTTTCAGTAAATTCTAAGTTTTTCAGTGCAACTCACCCATATACTATGTACTACACTGTGCATTTTGTCTAATGCAGGTTTTTCAGTAAATTATAAGTTTTTCAGTGCAACTCACTCCTATACTATGTACTACAGTGTGCATTTCGTCTAATGCGGGTTTTTCAGTAAATTCTAAGTTTTTCAGTGCAACTCACTCATATACAATGTACTACACTGTGCATTTCGTCTAATGCGGGTTTTTCAGTAAATTCTAAGTTTTTCAGTGCAACTCACTCATATACAATGTACTACACTGTGCATTTCGTCTAATGCGGGTTTTTCAGTAAATTCTAAGTTTTTCAGTGCAACTCACCCATATACTATGTACTACACTGTGCATTTCGTCTAATGCGGGTTTTTCAGTAAATTCTAAGTTTTTCAGTGCAACTCACTCATATACAATGTACTACACTGTGCATTTCGTCTAATGCGGGTTTTTCAGTAAATTCTAAGTTTTTCAGTGCAACTCACTCATATACTATGTACTACACTGTGCATTTTGTCTAATGCGGGTTTTTCAGTAAATTCTAAGTTTTTCAGTGCAACTCACTCATATACTATGTACTACAGTGTGCATTTCGTCTAATGCGGGTTTTTTCAGTAAATTCTAAGTTTTTCAGTGCAACTCACTCATATACAATGTACTACACTGTGCATTTCATCTAATGGGGGTTTTTCAGTAAATTCTAAGTTTTTCAGTGCAACTCACTCATATACAATGTACTACACTGTGCATTTCGTCTAATGCGGGTTTTTCAGTAAATTCTAAGTTTTTTCAGTGCAACTCACTCATATACAATGTACTACACTGTGCATTTCCTCTAATGCGGGTTTTTTCAGTAAATTCTAAGTTTTTCAGTGCAACTCACCCATATACTATGTACTACACTGTGCATTTTGTCTAATGCAGGTTTTTCAGTAAATTATAATTTTTTCAGTGCAACTCACTCCTATACTATGTACTACAGTGTGCATTTCGTCTAATGCGGGTTTTTCAGTAAATTCTAAGTTTTTTCAGTGCAACTCACTCATATACAATGTACTACACTGTGCATTTCGTCTAATGCGGGTTTTTCAGTAAATTCTCAGTTTTTCAGGGCAACTCACTCATATACAATGTACTACACTGTGCATTTCGTCTAATGCGGGTTTTTCAGTAAATTCTAAGTTTTTCAGTGCAACTCACTCATATACAATGTACTACACTGTGCATTTCGTCTAATGCGGGTTTTTCAGTAAATTCTAAGTTTTTCAGTGCAACTCACTCATATACAATGTACTACACTGTGCATTTCTCTAATGCGGGTTTTTCAGTAAACTCTAAGTTTTTCAGTGCAACTCACCCATATACTATGTACTACACTGTGCATTTTGTCTAATGCGGGTTTTTCAGTAAATTATAAGTTTTTCAGTGCATACTCACTCATATAATATGTACTACACTGTGCATTTCGTCTAATGCGGGTTTTTCAGTAAATTCTAAGTTTTTCAGTGCAACTCACTCATATACAATGTACTACACTGTGCATTTCGTCTAATGCTGGTTTTTCAGTAAATTATAAGTTTTTCAGTGCAACTCACTCATATACAATGTACTACACTGTGCATTTCGTCTAATGCGGGTTTTTCAGTAAATTCTAAGTTTTTCAGTGCAACTCACTCATATACTATGTACTACAGTGTGCATTTCGTCTAATGCGGGTTTTTCAGTAAATTCTAAGTTTTTCAGTGCAACTCACTCATATACAATGTACTACACTGTGCATTTCAGTCTAATGCGGGTTTTTCAGTAAATTCTAAGTTTTTCAGTGCAACTCACTCATATACTATGTACTACACTGTGCATTTCTTCTAATGCGGGTTTTTCAGTAAATTCTAAGTTTTTTCAGTGCAACTCACTCATATACAATGTACTACACTGTGCATTTCGTCTAATGCGGGTTTTTCAGTAAATTCTAAGTTTTTCAGTGCAACTCACTCATATACAATGTACTACACTGTGCATTTCGTCTAATGCGGGGTTTTTCAGTAAATTCTAAGTTTTCAGTGCAACTCACTCATATACGATGTACTACACTGTGCATTTCGTCTAATGCGGGTTTTTCAGTAAATTCTAAGTTTTTCAGTGCAACTCACCCATATACTATGTACTACACTGTGCATTTTGTCTAATGCGGGTTTTTCAAGTAAATTATAAGTTTTTCAGTGCAACTCACTCATATACTATGTACTACAGTGTGCATTTCGTCTAATGCGGGTTTTTTCAGTAAATTCTAAGTTTTTCAGTGCAACTCACTCATATACAATGTACTACACTGTGCATTTCGTCTAATGCGGGTTTTTCAGTAAATTATAAGTTGTTCAGTGCAACTCACTCATATACAATGTACTACACTGTGCATTTCGTCTAATGCGGGTTTTTCAGTAAATTCTAAGTTTTTCAGTGCTCACTCCATATACTATGTACTACACTGTGCATTTTGTCTAATGCGGTTTTTCAGTAAATTATAAGTTTTTCAGTGCAACTCACTCATATACTACGTACTACACTGTGCATTTCGTCTAATGCGGGTTTTTCAGTAAATTCTAAGTTTTTCAGTGCAACTCAGTCATATACAATGTACTACACTGTGCATTTCGTCTAATGCTTGTTTTTCAGTAAATTATAAGTTTTTCAGTGCAACTCACTCATATACAATGTACTACACTGTGCATTTCGTCTAATGCGGGTTTTTCAGTAAATTCTAAGTTTTTCAGTGCAACTCACTCATATATTATGTACTACAGTGTGCATTTCGTCTAATGCGGGTTTTTCAGTAAATTCTAAGTTTTTCAGTGCAACTCACTCATATACAATGTACTACACTGTGCATTTCATCTAATGCGGTTTTTCAGTAAATTCTAAGTTTTTCAGTGCAACTCATTCATATACTATGTACTACACTGTGCATTTCTTCTAATGCGGGTTTTTCAGTAAATTCTAAGTTTTTCAGTGCAACTCACTCATATACTATGTACTACACTGTGCATTTCGTCTAATGCGGGGTTTTTCAGTAAATTCTAAGTTTTCAGTGCAACTCACTCATATACGATGTACTACACTGTGCATTTCGTCTAATGCGGGGTTTTCAGTAAATTCTAAGTTTTTTCAGTGCAACTCACCCATATACTATGTACTACACTGTGCATTTTCGTCTAATGCGGGTTTTTCAGTAAATTCTAAGTTTTTCAGTGCAACTCACTCATATACAATGTACTACACTGTGCATTTCGTCTAATGCGGGTTTTTCAGTAAATTCTAAGTTTTTCAGTGCAACTCACTCATATACAATGTACTACACTGTGCATTTCGTCTAATGCGGGTTTTTCAGTAAATTCTAAGTTTTTCAGTGCAACTCACTCATATACAATGTACTACACTGTGCATTTCGGTCTAATGCGGGTTTTTCAGTAAATTCTAAGTTTTTCAGTGCAACTCACTCATATACGATGTACTACACTGTGCATTTCGTCTAATGCGGGTTTTTCAGTAAATTCTAAGTTTTTCAGTGCAACTCACCCATATACTATGTACTACACTGTGCATTTTGGTCTAATGCGGGTTTTTCAGTAAATTATAAGTTTTTCAGTGCAAACTCACTCATATACTATGTACTACACTGTGCATTTCGTCTAATGCGGGGTTTTTCAGTAAATTCTAAGTTTTTCAGTGCAACTCACTCATATACAATGTACTACACTGTGCATTTCGTCTAATGCGGGTTTTTCAGTAAATTCTAAGTTTTTCAGTGCAACTCACTCATATACAATGTACTACACTGTGCATTTCGTCTAATGCGGGTTTTTCAGTAAATTCTAAGTTTTTCAGTGCAACTCACTCATATACAATGTACTACACTGTGCATTTCGTCTAATGCGGGTTTTTCAGTAAATTCTAAGTTTTTCAGTGCAACTCACTCATATACGATGTACTACACTGTGCATTTCGTCTAATGCGGGTTTTTCAGTAAATTCTAAGTTTTTCAGTGCAACTCACCCATATACTATGTACTACACTGTGCATTTCGTCTAATGCGGGTTTTTCAGTAAATTATAAGTTTTTCAGTGCAACTCACTCATATACTATGTACTACACTGTGCATTTCGTCTAATGCGGGTTTTTCAGTAAATTCTAAGTTTTTCAGTGCAACTCACTCATATACAATGTACTACACTGTGCATTTCGTCTAATGCGGGTTTTTCAGTAAATTATAAGTTTTTCAGTGCAACTCACTCATATACAATGTACTACACTGTGCATTTCGTCTAATGCGGGTTTTTCAGTAAATTCTAAGTTTTTCAGTGCAACTCACTCATATACAATGTACTACACTGTGCATTTCAGTCTAATGCGGGTTTTTCAGTAAATTCTAGTTTTTCAGTGCAACTCACTCATATACTATGTAGTACACTGTGCATTTCGTCTAATGCGGGTTTTTCAGTAAATTCTAAGTTTTTCAGTGCAACTCACTCATATACAATGTACTACACTGTGCATTTCGTCTAATGCGGTTTTTCAGTAAATTCTAAGTTTTTCAGTGCAACTCACTCATATACAATGTACTACACTGTGCATTTCGTCTAATGCGGGTTTTTCAGTAAATTCTAAGTTTTTCAGTGCAACTCACTCAATATACAATGTACTACACTGTGCATTTCGTCTAATGCGGGTTTTTCAGTAAATTCTAAGTTTTTCAGTGCAACTCACTCATATACGATGTACTACACTGTGCATTTCGTCTAATGCGGGTTGTTTCAGTAAATTCTAAGTTTTTCAGTGCAACTCACCCATATACTATGTACTACACTGTGCATTTTGTCTAATGCGGGTTTTTCAGTAATTATAAGTTTTTCAGTGCAACTCACTCTTATACTATGTACTTACACTGTGCATTTCGTCTAATGCGGGTTGTTTCAGTAAATTCTAAAGTTTTTCAGTGCAACTCACTCATATACAATGTATCTACACTGTGCATTTCGTCTAATGCGGGTTGTTTCAGTAATTCTAAGTTTTTCAGTGCAACTCACTCATATACAATGTACTACACTGTGCATTTCGTCTAATGCGGGTTTTTCAGTAAATTCTAAGTTTTTCAGTGCAACTCACTCATATACAATGTACTACACTGTGCATTTCCGTCTTAATGCGGGTTTTCAGTAAATTCTAAGTTTTTCAGTGCAACTCACTCATATACTATGTAGCTACACTGTGCATTTCGTCTAATGCGGGTTTTTCAGTAAATTCTAAGTTTTTCAGTGCAACTCACTCATATACAATGTACTACACTGTGCATTTCGTCTAATGCGGGTTTTTTCAGTAAATTCTAAGTTTTTCAGTGCAACTCACTCATATACTATGTACTACACTGTGCATTTCCGTCTAATGCGGTGTTTTCAGTAAATTCTAAGGTTTTTCAGTTGC
>NW_028227952.1:0-49466 GCF_978045245.1 Mus caroli | reverse complement strand
ACTCACACTGAAAGACCACGAATATGGCGAGAAAACTTGAAAAACGTCGAAAATGAGAAAATCACACTGTGGGACCCAGAATATGGCGAGAAACCCTGAAAAAGTAGAAATTTAAAAACTCACACTGAAAGACCACGAATATGGCGAGAAAACTTGAAAAACGTGGAAATGAGAAAATCACACTGTAGAACCAGAATATGACGAAGAAACCTAAAAAACGTGGAAAATTAAAAATTCACATGAATGACCCGGATATAGCGAGCACAACTGAAAAACGAGGAAAAATGAAATCGCACACTGAAGGACCCAGAATATGGTGAGAAAACCTGAAAAACCTTGAAAATTAAATATTCACACTGTAGGACCCAGAATATGGCGAGAAACACTGAAAAAGTAGAAATTTAAAAACTCACACTGAAAGACCACGAATATGGCGAGAAAACTTGAAAAACGTGGAAATGAGAAAATCACACTGTAGAACCAGAATATGACGAAGAAACCTAAAAAACGTGGAAAATTAAAAATTCACACTGAATGACCCGGATATAGCGAGCAAAACTGAAAAACGAGGAAAAATGAAATCGCACACTGAAGGACCCAGAATATGGTGAGAAAACCTGAAAAACCTTGAAAATTAAATATTCACACTGTAGGACCCAGAATATGGCGAGAAACACTGAAAAATATTGAAAATTAAAAATTCACACTATAGGACCAGAATATGGCAAGAAACCTTGAAAAACGTGGAAAATTAAAAATTCACACTGACGGACCTGGAATATGGTAAGAAAATCTGAAAAACGTGGAAATGAGAAAATCACACGGTAGGACCAATGATATGTCAAAATAACCTGAAAAACGTGGAAAATTAAAAATTCACACTGAAGGACTCCGACTATCGCGAGAAAACCTGAAAAAGGTTGAAAATAAAAATAATCACACTTTAGGACCCAGAATTGCTAAAAAAAAAACTTGAAAATCTTTGAAAATGAGAAAATCACACTCTAGGACCCAGAATATGCAGAGAAACCCTGAAAAAAGTAGAAAATTAAAAACTCAAACTGAATAACCCCAAATATGGCGAGAAAACCTGAAAAAGGAGGAAAATGAAAAAATCACACTGTAGAACCCAGAATTACGAAAAAACTTGAAAAACCTGGAAAATTAAAAATTCACACTGAAGAACCCGAAATATGGTGATGAAACCTAAAATTGAGGAAAATTCAAAACTCACACTGTATTCCAGGAATATGGCCAGAAACACTGAAAAATGGGGAAAATGAAAAATTCACAATGTAGGACCCAGAATATGGCGAGAAACCCTGAAATAAGTAGAAAATTAAAAACTCTCAGTGAAGGACCTGGAATATGGCGAGAAAACCTGAAAAAGGTGGAAAATGAGAAAATTACATGGTAAGACCCAGAAATGTGAAAAAACTTGAAAAAAGTGGAAAATGTGAAAATCACACTGTAGGACCCAGAATATGCCTAGAAACACTGAAAAACGTTGAAAATTAAAAATACACGCATTAGGACCCAGAATATGTCGAGAAACCCTGAAAAAAAGTTGACAATTAAAAACCCACACTGAAGGTTCGTGAATATGACGAAAAAACCTGAAAAACGTGGAAATGAGAAAATCACACTGTAGGACCCAGAAATACGAAAAAATATGAAAAACGAGGAAAATGAGAAAAGTACACAGCAGGACCGAGAATATGCCGAGAAATCCTGAACAATGTGAAAATTAAAAATTCACAGTATCTGACCCAGAATATGGCGAGAAACCCTGAAAAAAGTAGAAAATTAATAATTCACAGTGATGGACCCAAATATGGCGAGAATACCTGAAAAAGGAGGAAAATGAGAAAATCACACTGTAGGACCCAGAATTACGAAAAGACTTGAAAAACGTGGAAAATGAGAAAATCACACTTCAGGACCCAGAATATGCCAAAAAACGCTGAAAAACGTGAAACTAAAAAATTCACACGGTCGGATCCAGAATATGGCAAGAAACCTTGAAAAAAGTGGAAAATGAGAAAAACACACTCTATTACCAAGAATATGGCAAGAAATACTAAAAAACGTGGAAAAGTAAAAATTCACACTGAAGGACCTGGATTATGGCAGGAAAACCTGAAAAAAAGGAGAATTAAAAACTCACACTTAAGGACCCAGAATATGGCCAGAAAACCTGAAAAACAAGGAAAATTAAAATCTCACACTGAAGGACCCAGAATATGGCGAGAAAACTAAAAATACACGCTGTAAGACCCAGAATATGGCGAAAAACCCTGAAAAAAGTAGAAAATTAAAAGTTCACACTTAAGGACCCCAAATTATGCGAAAAAAAACCTGAAAAAGGTGGAAAATGAGAAAATCACACCGTAGGACCCAGAATTACGAAAAAACTTTAAAAACTTGGAAAATTAGAAAATCACACTGCAGGACCCAGAATATGCTGAGAAACCCTGAAAAACATCAAAATTAAAAAATCAAACTGTTGGACCCATATTATGTCGAGAAAATTCACACTGTATTACCCAGAATATGGCGAGAAACCCTGAAAAACGTGAAAAATTTAAAACTCACACTGTAGGACGCAGAATATGGCCAGAAACCCTGAAAAAAGTAAAAAAATTAAAATATCACACTGAAGGACCCCGGATATGGCGAGAAAACCAGAAAAAGTTGGAATATGAGAAAATCACACCTTAGGACCCAGGATTGCGAAAAAATTGAAAAACGGGGAAAATGAGAAAATCACACTGTAGGACCCAGAATATGCCGAGAAACCCTGAAAAACATGGAAAATTAAAAATACACGCTGTAGGACCCAGAATATGGCAACAAACACTGAAAAAAAGTAGATAGTTAGAAACTCACACTGAAGGACCCGGAATATGGCGAGAAAACCTGAAAAAGGTGGAAAATGAGAAAATCACACTGTAGGTCCCAGAATATGCCGAGAAACCCTGAAAAACATGAAAATTAAAAATTCACAATGTCAGACTCAGAATATAGAAAGAAGCCATGAAAAAAGTAGAAAATGAGAAAATCACACTGTATTACCCAGAATATGTTGAGAAAACCTGAAGAATGAGGAAAATTAAACACTCACACTGAAGGACCCAGAATATGGCGAGAAACCATGAAAAAATGGAAAATTAAAAACTCACACTGAAGGACCAGGAATATGATGAAAAAACCCTGAAATATGTGGAAAATTAAAAACTCACACTGTAGGTCCTGGAATATGACAGAAAAGCTGAAAAAAGTAGAAAATAAAAACTCAAACTAAAGGACCCAGAATATGGCGAAAAAAGCTGAAAAAGATTGAAAATGAGAAAATCACACTGTAGGACCAAGAATTACGAAAAAACGTGTAAAACGGGAAAATGAGAAAAGCACACGATAGGACCCAGAATATGCCGAGAAACCCTGAAAAACATCGAATATTAAAAATACATGCTGTAGGACCCAAAACAAGGCAAGAAACCCTGAAAAAAGTAGATAATTAAAAATTCTCACTGAAGGACCCGTAATACGGCGAGAAAACCTGAAAAAGGTGGAAAATGAGAAAATCAAACTGTAGGACCCAGAATATGCCCAGAAACCCTGAAAAACGTGCAGTAATAAACATACAAGCTGTAGGACCCAGAATATGCCCAGAAACCCTGAAAAACATGAAAATTCATAATTCACACTGTCGGACCCAGAATATGGCGAGAAACCATGAAAAAAGTGTAAAATTAAAAATTCACACTGTATTATCCAGAATATATCGAAAAACACTGAAAAACGTGGAAAATTAAAAATTTACACTGAATAACCGGGAATATGGCAAGAAAACCTAAAAAACGTGGAAATGAGAAAATCACACTGTAGGACCCAGAATATGGCGAGAAACCCTGAAAACTTGGAAAATTAAAAATTCACACTGAAGGACCTTGAATATGGCGAGAAAACCTGAAAAACGAGAAAAATTAAAAACTCACACTGAAGGACCCAGAATATGGCGAGAAAACCTGAAAAACATGGAAAATTAAATATTCACAAAGTAGAACTCAGGATAGGGAGAGAAACATGAAAAATGTGGAAAATTAAAAATTCACACTCTAGGACCAGAATATGGCAAGAAAACTTGAAAAACGTGGAAAATTGAAAATTCACACTGTAGGACCCAGAATATGCCAAGAAAACCTGAAAAAGTTCGAAAATGAGAAAATCACACTAAAGGACACAGAATATGACGAAAAAAACTTTAAAAGGTTTAAAATTAAAAATTCATACTGTAGGACCCAGAATATGGCGAGAAAACCTGAAAAACGTGAAAATTTAAAATTCACACTGTAGGATGCAGAATATGGCGAGAAACACTGAAAAAAGCAAAAAATTAAAATCTCACACTGAAGCACCCCGAATATGGCACGAAAACCTGAAAAAGGTGGAAAATGAGAAAATCACACTGTAGGACCCAGAATTGCGAAAAAAAATTCAAAAACGTCGAAAATGAGAAAATCACACTGTAGGACCCAGAATATGCCGAGAAACCCTGAAAAACGTGCACAGTTAAACATACATGCTGTAGGACCCAGAATATGGCAACAAACCCTGAAAAAAGTAGAAAATTAAAAACTCACACTGAAGGACCCCAAATATGGTGAGAAAACATGAAAAAGGTGGAAAATGACAAAATCAACTGTATGACCCAGAATATGACGAAAAAAACTTAAAAAACGATTACAATTAAAAATTCACACTGTAGGACCCTGAATATGGCGAGAAAATCTGAAAAAGTTGGAAAATGAGAAAATCACACTGTAGGACCCAGAATATGCTGAGAAACTCTGAAAAACGAGGAAAAATAAAAATACGCTTTGAACAAGCCAGATTATGACGACAAACCCTGAAAAAAGTAGAAAATTAATAACTCACAGTGAAGGACCCCGAATATGGCAAGAATACCTGAAAAAGGTGGAAATAGAGAATAATCACTCTGTAGGACACAGAAATGTGAAAAAACTTGGAAAACGTAGAAAATGAGAAAATCACACTGTAGGACCCAGAATATGCTGTGAAACACTGAAAAACGAGGAAAAATAAAAAAACGATTTGTAGGAGCCAGAATATGGCAAGAAACCCTGAAAAAAGTAGAAAATGAAAAACTCACACTGAAGAACCCTGAATATGGCGAGAAAACCTGAAAAAGGTTGAAAATGAGTAAATCACACTGTAGGACCCAGAAATGGGAAAAAAAAAAAACTTGAAAAACGTCAAAAATGAGAAAATCACACTGTAGGACCCAGAATATGCCAAGAAACCCTGAAAAAGGTGGAAAATTAAAAATACACGCTTTAAGACCCAGAATATGGCAAGAAACCCTGAAAGAAATAGAATATTTAAAACACTCACTGAAGGACCCGGAATATGGCGAGAAAACTTGAAACAGGTGTAAAATGAGAAAATCACACTGTTGGACTCAGAAATGCGAATAAACTTTAAAAAAGTGGAAAATGAGAAAATCACACTGTAGGACCCAGAATATGCCGAGAAACCATGAAAAACGTTGAAAATTAAAAATTCACACTGAAGGACCCGGAATATAGCGAGAAAACCTGAAAAAGGTGGAAAATGAGAAAATCACATGTAGGACCCAGAATAGCGAAAAAATTTGAAAAAGATGGAAAATGAGAAAATCACACTGCAGGACCCAGAATATGCTGAGAAACCCTGAAAACCATGGAAAATTAAAAATTCACACTTAAGGACCCAGAAAATTGAGAGAAAACCTGAAAAACGAGGAAAATTAAAAACTAAACTGAAGGACCCAAAATATGACAAGAAAACCTGACAATCATGGAAAATTAAATATTCACACTGTAGGACCCAGAATATGGCGAGAAACCCTGAAAAAATTAGCAATTATAAAACCCACACAGAAGGACCCCGAATATGGCGAGAAAACCTGAAAAAGGTGGAAAATGAGAATAATCACACTGTAGGACCCAGAATTTCGAAAAAACTTGAATAATGTCGAAAATGAGGAAATCACACTGTAGGACCAAGAATATGACGAAAAAACCTGAAAAACCTGGAAAATAAAAAATACACGCTGTAGGACAAAGTATATGTCGAGAAATCCTGAAAAATTAGAAAATTAAAAACTCACACTAATGGACCCCAAATATGGCGAGAGAACCGAAAAAAAGTAGAAAATTAAAAATTCACACTGAAGGACTCGGAATATGGCAATAAAACCAGAAAAATGTGGAAAATTAAAAATTCACACTGAAGGACCCAGATTATGGCGAGAAAACCTGAAAAAAGTAGAAAATAAAAATTCACGCTGTAGGACCCAGAATATGCCGAGAAACGCTGAAAAACGTGAAAATTAAAAATTCACACTGTCGAAACAGAATATGGCGAGAAATACTGAAAAACGTGGAAAATTAAAAATTCACACTGAAGGACCTGGAATATGTCAAGAAACCCTGAAAAACTTGGAAATGAGAAAATCACACTGTAGGACCCAGAATATGACTGAAAAAGCTGAAAAACGTGGAAAATTAAAAATTCACACTGAAGTACCCGGCCTATGGCGAGAAAACCTGAAAAACGAGGAAAATTCAAAACTCACACTGTAGGACACAGAAACCGTGTCGAGAACCCTGAAAAATTAGAAAATTAAAAACTCACACTGAAGAACCCCAAATATGGCGAGAGAACCTAGAAAAAGTAGAAAATTAAAAATTCACACTGAAGGATCCAGAATATGGCGATAAAACCTGAAAAATGAGGAAAATTCAAAACTCACACTGTAGGACCCAGAGTATGGCGAAAAAACCTGAAAAAGGTGGAAAATGAGAATAATCACATTGTAGGACCCAAATTTGGAAAAAAAAAATTGAAAAACGTCAAAAATGAGAAAATCACACTGTAGGACCCAGAATATGCCGAGAAACCCTGAAAAATGTGGAAAATTAAAAATATACTCTGTAGGACCCATAATATTTCGAGAAACACTGAAAAATTAGAAAGGTAAAAAATCACACTGAAGGACCCTAAATATGGCGAGAAAACCTTAAAAAGTTGTAAAATGAGAAAATCACACTGTAGGACTCAGAATTAGGAAAAAACTCGAAAAACGTGGAAAATGAGAAAAATACACTGCAGGACCAAGAAACCGTGAAAAACGTGAAAATTAAAAATTCACACTCTCGGACACAGAATATGGCGAGAAATACTGAAAAACGTGGAAAATTAAAAATTCACACTGAAGGACCTGGAATATGTCAAGAAAACCTTTAAACGAGGAAATGAGAAAATCACACTGTAGGACCCAGAATATTCCCAGAAACCCTGAAAAACGTGGAAAATTAAAAATACATGCTGTAGGACCCAGAATATGGCGAGAAACACTGAAAATTAGCAAAGTAAAAAATCAATGAAGGACCCCAATTATGGCAAGAAAACCTGAAAAAGGTGGAAAATGAGAAAATCACACTGTAGGACCCAGAATTATGAAAAAACTTGAAAAACGTGGAAAAAGTGAAAATCACACTGTAGGACCAGAATATGCTGAGAAACCCTGAAAACGTGGAAAATTAAAAATACAGGCTGTAGGACACAGAATATGGTGAGAAACCCTGAAAAAAGAAGAAAATTAAAACCTCACACTGAAGGACCCCAAATATGGCGGTTAAACCTGAAAAAGGTGGAAAATGAGAAAATCACACTGTAGGACCCAGAATTATGAAAAAACTTGAAAAAAGTGGAAAATGTGAAAATCACACTGTAGGACAGAGAATATGCGGAGAAACCCTGAAAACGTTGAAAATTAAAAATACACGCTGTAGAACCCAGAATATGGCGAGAAATCCTGAGAAAAGTAGAAAATTACATACTCACACTGAAGGACCCCAAATTTGGGAGAAAACCTAATAAAGGTGGAAAATGAGAAAATCACACTGTAGCACCCAGATTTACAAACAAAACGTGAAAAACTTGGAAAATGAAAAAATCACACTGCAGAACACAGATAATGCTGAGAAACCCTGAAAAACGTGAAAAATAAAAATTCAAACTGTGAGACCAAGAATATGGCCAGAAACCCTGAAAAAAATAGAAAATGTAAAACTCACACTGAAGGACCCAAAATTTGGGAGAAAACCTGAAAAAGGTGGTAAATGAGAAAATCACACTGTAGGACCCAGAATTACAAAAAACTTGAAAAACTTGGAAAATGAGAAAATCACACGGTAGGACCCAGAATATGCCCAGAAACCCTGAAAAACGTGGAAAATGAGAAAATCACACTGCAGGACCCAGAATATGCTCAGAAACCCTGAAAAACATGAAAATTAAAAATTAATATGGTAAGACCCAGAATATGGAGAAAAATCATGAAAAACTTGGAAAATTAAAAATTCACCCAGAATATGGGGAGAAAAACTGAAAAACGTGGAAAATTAAAAATTTACACTGAAGGACATGGAATATGGCAAGAAAACCTAAAAAACGTGGAAATGAGAAAATCACACTGTAGGACCCAGAATTGGGAAAAAACTTGAAAAACTTGTAAAATGAGAAAATCACACTGTAGGACCCAGAATATGGCGAGAAACCCTGAAAAAAGTAGAAAATTAAAAACTCACACTGAAGGACCCCGAATATGGAGAGAAAACCTGAAAAAGGTGGAAAATGAGATAATCACACTGTAGAACCCAGAATATGCCACGAAACCCGAAAAACGTGGAAAATTAAAAATATACACTGTAGGACCCAGAATATGGCGAGAAAACCTGAAAAAATTAGCAATTATAAAACCCACACAGAAGGACCCCGAATATGGCGAGAAAACCTGAAAATGTGGAAAATGAGAATATCACACTGTAGGACCCAGAATTGCGAAAAAACTTGAAAACCGTCGAAAATAAAAAAATCACACTATAGGACCCAGAATATGCCGAGAAACCCTGAAAAACGTGGAAAATTAAAAATACACGATGTAGAACCCAGAATATGCCAAGAAACCCTGAAAGAATTAGAAAATTAAAAACTCACAATGAAGGACCCGGAATATGGCGAGAAAACCTGAAAAAGATGGAAATTGAGAAAATCACACTGTAGGACCCAGAATATACCGAGAAACGCTGAAAAACGTGAAAATTAAAAATTCACACTGTTGGACACAGTATATGGCAAGAATCATGAAAAAAGTGGAAAATTCAAAATTCACACTGTATTACTGTATTATCACACTGTATTATGGCGAGAAATATTGAAAACGTGGAAAATTAAAAATTCACACTGAAGGACCCCTCATATGGTGAGAAAACCTGAAAAACAAGGAAAATTCAAAACTCACACTATAGGACCCAGAATATGGTGAGAAATCCTGAAAAAGATGGAAAATGAGAATAATCACACTATAGAACCCAGATTTGGAAAAAAAATTGAAAAACGTCGAAAATGAGAAAATCACACTGTAGGACCAGAATATGCCGAGAAACCCTGAAAACGTGGAAAATTAAAAATATACGCTGTAGGACCCAGAATATGTCGAGAAACACTGAAAAATTAGAAAAGTAAAAAATCACACTGAAGGACCCCAAATATGGCGAGAAAACCTGAAAAAGTTGAAAAATGAGAAAATCACACTGTAGGACCCAGAATTACGAAAAAAATTGAAAAACGTGGAAAATGAGAAAATCACACTGCATGACCCAGAATATGACGAAAAAACTTGAAAAACGTGGAAAATTAAAAATACACGCTCTAGGACACAGAATATGTTGAGAAACCCTGAAAAATTAGAAAATTTTAAACTTACACTGAAGGACCCCAAATATGGAGAGAGAACCTGAAAAAAGTAGAAAATTAAAACTTCACACTGAAGGACCCAGAATTGCGAAAGTACTTGAAAAACATCGAAAATGAGAAAATCACACTGAAGGACCCAGAATATGCCAAGAATCCCTCAAAACATGGAAAATAAAAAATACACGCTGTAGGACCCAGAATATGGCGAGAAACCCTGAAAAAAGTAGAAAATTACAAACTCACACTGAAGGACCCCAAATATGGCTAGAAAACCTGAAAAATGTGGAAAATGAGAAAATCACACTGCAGGACCCAGAATATGCCAGTAAACCCTGAAAAACGTGAAAATTAAAAATTCACACTGTTGGACACAGAATATGGCAAGAAATACTGAAATCGTGGAAAATTTAAAATTCACACTGAAGGTCCTGGAATTTGTCAAGAACGGCTGAAAAAGGTGGAAATGAGAAAAATCACACTGTACGACCCAGAATATGATGGAAAAACCTGAAAAACGTGGCAAATTAAAAATTAACACTAAAGTGCCCGGCATATGGCGAGAAAACCGAAAAACGAGGAAAACTCAAAACTCACGCTGTAGGACACAGACTATGTCGAGAAACCCTGAAAAATTAGAAAATTAAAAACTCACACTGAAGAACCCCAAATATGGCGAGAGAACCTGAAAAATGTAGAAAATTAAAAATTCACACTGAAGGACCCAGAACATGGCAATAAAACCTGAAAAACGAGGAAAATTCAAAACTCACTATGTAGGACCCAGAATATGGCAAGAAAACCTGAAAAAAGGAGGAAAACTCAAAACTCACACTGTAGAACCCAGAATATGGCGAGAAAACCTGAAAAAGGTGGAAAATGAGAATAATCACACTGTAGGACCAAGATTTGGAAAAAAAAAATTGAAAAACGTCGAAAATGAGAAAATCACACTGTAGGACCCAGAATATGCTGAGAAACCCTGAAAAACGTGGAAAATTAAAAATATATGCTGTAGGACCCAGAATATGGAGAGAAACCCTGAAAAATTAGAAAAGTAAAAAATCATACTGAAGGACCCCAAATATGGCGAGAAAACCTGAAATAGGTGGAAAATGAGAAAATCACACTGTAGGACCCAGAATTATGCAAAAACTTGAAAAACGTGGAAAATGAGAAAATCACACTGCAGGAAACAGAATATGCCGAGAAAACCAGAAAAACATGAAAATTAAAAATTCTAACTGTCGGACCCAGATTAGGGCGAGAAACCAAAAAACAAGTGGAAAATTAAAATTTCACACTGTCTGACACAGAATATGGCGAGAAATACTGAAAAACGTGGAAAATTAAAAATACACGCTGTAGGACCCAGAATATGGCTAGAAACCCTGAAAAAAGTAGAAAATTACAAACTCACACTGAAGGACCCCTAATATGGCGAGAAATCCTGAAAAAGGTGGAAAATGAGAAAATCACTCTGTATGACCCAGAATTGGGGAAAAACCTGAAAAATGTCTTAAATGAGAAAAATCACACTGTAGGACCAAGAATTTGACGAAAAACCCTGAAAAACGTGGAAAATTAAAAATACACGCTGTAGAACACAGAATATGCCGAGAAACCCTGAATAACGTGAAAATTAACGATTCACACTGTCGGACAAAGAATATGGCGAGAAACCATGAAAAAAGTGGAAAATTAAAAATTCACAGTGTAGGACCCAGAAAATGGCGAGAAACACTGAAAAACGTGGAAAATTAAAAATTCACACTGAAGACCTGGAATATGGCAAGAAAACCGGATAAACGTGGAAATGAGAAAATCACACTATAGGACCCAGAATATGATGAAAAAAACCTGAAAAACATGGAAAATTAAAAATTCGCACTGTAGGACCCAGAGTATTCTGAGAAATCCTGAAAAACGTGGAAAATTAAGAAATCATTCTAAAGGAACTGGAATATGCCGAGAAAACCTGAGGAACATGGAAAATTAAAAAACACGCTGTAGGACCCAGAATATGGCCAGAAATCTTGAAAAAAGTAGATAATTATAAACTCACACTGATGGATGTGGAATATGGCGAGAAATTCTGAAAAAGGTGGAAAATGAGAAAATCACACTATAGGTCCAAGAATTACGAAAAAACTTGAAAAACGTGAAAATGAGAAAATCACACTGCAGGACCCAGAATATGCGGAGAAACCCTTAAAAACGTGAAAATTAAAAATTTACACTGTCGGACCCAGAATAAGGCGAAAAACCATGAAAAAACTGGAAAATTAAAAATTCACACTGTATTACCCAGAAACACTGAAAAAAGTGGAAAATTAAAAACATACACTGAATGACCTGGAATATAGCAAGAAAACCTAAAAAACGTGGAAATGAGAAAATCACACTATAGGACCCAGAATATGACGAAAAAACCTGAAAAACTTGAAAAATTAAAAATTCACACTGAAGGACCTTGAATATGGCGAGAAAACCTGAAAAACGAGGAAAATTAAAAACTCACACTGAAGGACCCAGAATATGGCGAGAAAACCTGAAAAACATGGAAAATTACATGTTCACACTGTAGGACCTAGAATATGGCGAAAAACACTGAAAAATATGGAATATTAAAAATTCAAATTGTAGGACTCAGAATATGAGGACAAAACCTGAAAAAGGTGGAAAATGAGAAAATCACACTGCAGGACCCAGAATATGCGGAGAAACCCTTAAAAACGTGAAAATTAAAAATTTACACTGTCGGACCCAGAATAAGGCGAAAAACCATGAAAAAACTGGAAAATTAAAAATTCACACTGTATTACCCAGAAACACTGAAAAAAGTGGAAAATTAAAAACATACACTGATTGACCTGGAATATAGCAAGAAAACCTAAAAAACGTGGAAATGAGAAAATCACACTATAGGACCCAGAATATGACGAAAAAACCTGAAAAACTTGAAAAATTAAAAATTCACACTGAAGGACCTTGAATATGGCGAGAAAACCTGAAAAACGAGGAAAATTAAAAACTCACACTGAAGGACCCAGAATATGGCGAGAAAACCTGAAAAACATGGAAAATTACATGTTCACACTGTAGGACCTAGAATATGGCGAAAAACACTGAAAAATATGGAATATTAAAAATTCAAATTGTAGGACTCAGAATATGAGGACAAAACCTGAAAAAGGTGGAAAATGAGTAAATCACACTGTAGGACCCAGAATATGCCTAGAAACCCCGAAAAACGTGAAAATTCATAATTCTGGATCCTACAGTGTTAATTTTTAATTTTCCACGATTTTCAGATTTTTTCGTCATATTGTGGGTCCTACAGTGTGATTTTCTCATTTTGCAACTTTTTCAGGTTTTCTCCCCATATTCGGGGTGCTATAGTGTGAATATTTAATTTCATACACTGTAGGACCCAGAATATGACTAAAAAACCTTAAAAACGTGGAAAATTCAATACTCACACTAGGACCCATAATATGCCAAGAAACCCTTCAAAACGGGGAAATTTAAAATTCACACTGTAGGACGCAGAATATGACGAGATAACCTAAAAAAGGTAGAAAATGAGAAAATCACACTGTAGGACCCAAAATATAACGAAAAAAACTTAAAAACGTGGAAAATTAAAAATTCGCACTGTAGGACCCAGAATATGGCGAGAAATCATGAAAAAAGTGGAAAATTAAAAATTCACACTGAAGGACCCCGAATATGGTGAGAAAACCTGAAAGGTGGAAAATGAGAAAATCACACTGTAGAACCCAGAATATGCTGACAAACCCTGAAAAACGTGAAAATTAAAAATTCACACTGTCGGACACCGAATATGGCGAGAAACCATGAAAAAAATGGAAATTTAAAAATTTACACTGTATTACCCAGAATATGGTATGAAATACTGAAAAACTTGAAAAATTATAAATTCACAATGAAGGTTCTGGAATATGGCAAGAAAACCTGAAAAACGTGGAAATGAGAAAATTACACAGTAGGACCCATAATATGACGAAAAAAATTGAAAAACGTGGAAAATAAAAAATTCACACTGAAGGACCCAGAATATGGCGAAAAAATGTGAAAAAGGTGGAAAATGAGAAAATCATGCTGTAGGATCCAGAATTGCGAAAATACTTTAAAAACGTGGAAAATAAGAAAATCACACTGTAGGACCCAGAATTTCGAAAAAACTTGAAAAATATCGAAAATGAGGAAATCACACTGTAGGACCAAGAATATGACGAAAAAACCTGAAAACCGTGGAAAATTAAAAATACACGCTGTAGGACACAGAATATGTCGAGAAACCCTGAAAAATTAGAAAATTAAAAACTCACACTTAAGGACCCCAAATATGGCTAGAGAAGCAAAAAAAAGTAGAAAATTAAAAATTCACACTGAAGGACCCAGAATATGGCGAGAAACCTGAAAAAAGTAGAAAATTAAAAATTCACACTGAGGGATCACGAATATGGAGAGAAAACCTGAAAAAGGTGAAAAATGAGAATAATCACACTGTAGGACCCAGAATTTCGAAAAAACTTGAATAATGTCGAAAATGAGGAAATCACACTGTAGGACCAAGTATATGACGAAAAAACCTGAAAAACCTGGAAAATAAAAAATACACGCTGTAGGACACAGTATATGTCGAGAAACCCTGATAAATTAGAAAATTAAATACTCACACTAATGGACCCCAAATATGGCGAGAGAACCGAAAAAAAGTAGAAAATTAAAAATTCACACTGAAGGACCTGGAATATGTCAAGAAAACCTTTAAACGAGGAAATGAGAAAATCACACTGTAGGACCCAGAATATTCCCAGAAACCCTGAAAAACGTGGAAAATTAAAAATACATGCTGTAGGACCCAGAATATGGCGAGAAACACTGAAAAATTAGCAAAGTAAAAAATCAATGAAGGACCCCAATTATGGCAAGAAAACCTGAAAAAGGTGGAAAATGAGAAAATCACACTGTAGGACCCAGAATTATGAAAAAACTTGAAAAACGTGGAAAAAGTGAAAATCACACTGTAGGACCAGAATATCCTGAGAAACCCTGAAAACTTGGAAAATTAAAAATACAGGCTGTAGGACACAGAATATGGTGAGAAACCCTGAAAAAAGAAGAAAATTAAAACCTCACACTGAAGGACCCCAAATATGGCGATTAAACCTGAAAAAGGTGGAAAATGTGAAAATCACACTGTAGGACCCAGAATTATGAAAAAACCTGAAAAACGTGGAAAATGTGAAAATCACACTGTAGGACAGAGTATATGCGGAGAAACCCTGAAAACGTTGAAAATTAAAAATACACGCTGTAGAACCCAGAATATGGCAAGAAATACTGAAAAACGTGAAAAATTAAAAAGTCACACTGAAGGACCTGGAATGTGGCAAGAAAACCTGAAAAAAATGGAACTGATAAAATCACACTGTAAGACCCAGAATATGACGAAAAAACCTGAAAAATGTGGAAAATTAAATATTGACACTGAAAGACCTGGAATATGGCAAGAAAACCTGAAAAACATGGAAATGAGAAAATCACACTGTAAAACCCAGAATATAATGAAAAAACCTGAAAAACGTGGAAAATAAAAAATTCACACTGAAGGACCCCGAATATGATGAGAAAACAAGAAGAAGGTGGAAAATGAGAATAATCACACTGTAGAACCCAGAATTGCGAAAAAACATGAAAAACGTCAAAATGAGAAAATCACACTGTAGGACCCAAAATATGGCCAAACCCTGAAAAAAGTAGAAAATTACAAACTCACACTGAAGGACCCCAAATATGGTGAGAAAACCTGAAAAAGGTTGATAATGAGAAAATCACACTGAAGGACCCAGAATTACGAAAGACTTGAAAAACGTGGAAAATGAGAAAATCGCACTTCTGGACCCAGAATATGCCAAGAAACGCTGAAAAACGTGAAAATTAAAAATTCACAGGGTCGGATCCAGAATATGGCAAGAAACCTTGAAAAAAGTGGAAAATGAGAAAATCACACTCTATTACCAAGAATATGGCAAGAAATACTAAAAAACGTGGAAAAGTAAAAATTCACACTGAAGGACCTGGAATATGGCACGAAAACCTGAAAAACATGGAAAATTAAAAACTCACATTGAAGGACCCAGAATATGGCGAAAAAACCTGAAATAAGTAGAAAATTAAAAGCTCACACTGAAGGACCCCAAATATGGTGAAAATAACCTGAAAAAGGTGGAAAATGAGAAAACCACACTGTAGGACCCAGAATTACGAAAAAACTTGAAAAACTAGGAAAATTAGAAACTCACACTGTAGGACCCAGACTTGCGAAAAAACTTGAAAACAGTCGAAAATAAAAAAAAAAAAATCACACTATAGGACCCAGAATATGCCGAGAAACCCTTGAAAAACTTGGAAAAATAAAATACACGCTGTAGGAACCAGAATATATTGAGAAACCCTGAAAAAGTAGAAAATCAAAAACTCACACTGAAGGACCCCGAATACGGGGAGAAACCCTGAAAAATGTGGAAATGAGAAAATCACACTCTAGGACCAAGAATATGACGAAAAAAAAACCTGATAAACGTGGAAAATTAAAAATTCACACTGAAGGACCGGGAATATGGCAAGAAAACCTGAAAAACGAGGAAAATTAAAAACACAAACTGAAGGACCCAGAATATGGCAAGAAAACATGAAAAACATGGAAAATTAAATATTCACACTGTAGGACCCAGAATATGCTGAGAAAATCTGAAAAAGTTGGATAATGAGAATATCACAGTGTAGGACACAGAACATGACGAAAAAAACTTAAAAACGTTTAAAATTAAAAATTCACACTATAGGACCAGAATATGGCCAGAAACCCTGAGAAACGTGGAAAATTTAAAAATCACACTGTAGGACACAGAATATGGCGATTAACCCTGTAAAAAGTAGAATATTAAAAACTCACACTGAAGTACCCCGAAAATGGCAAGAAAACCTGAATAAGGGGGAAAATGTGAAAATCACACTGTAGGACCCAGAATTACGAAAAAACTTTAAAAACGTGGAAAATGAGAAAATCACTCTTCAGGACCCAAAATATGCCAAGAAAACGTGAAAAACGTGAAAATTAAAAATTCACACTGTCGGACCCAGATTCACACTGCAGGAGCCAGAATATGCTGAGAAAACCTGAAAAACATTGAAAATTATATATTCACACTATAGGACCCAGAATATGGCGAGAAACACTGAAAAAGGAAAAAAAACGAGAAAATCACACTGTAATAATCAGAATATGATGAAATAACTTAAAAACGTGGAAAATTTAAAATTCACACTGTAGTACCCAGAATATGGTGAGAAAGCCTTAAAAAGTAGAAATTAAAAAACTCACACTGAAGGAACCCGAATATGGCGAGAAAACCTGAAAAAAGTTGAAATGAGGAAATCACACTGTAGAACCAGAATATGACTAAGAAACCTGAAAAATGTGGAAAACTAAAAATTCACACTCAAGGACCCGGATATAGCGAGCAAAACTGAAAAACGAGGAAAATTAAAATCTCACACTGAAGGACCCAGAATATGACGAGAAAACCTGTAAAACCTAGGAAATTAAATATTCACACTGGAGGACACAGAATATGTGGAGAAACTCTGTAAAACCTTGAAAATTAGAAATTCACACTATAGGACCAGAATATGGCAAGAAACCTTGAAAAACGTGGAAAATTAAAAATTCACACTGAAGAACCTGTAATATGGCAAGAAAACATGAAAAACGTGGAAATGAGAAAATCACACTGTATGACCTTGAATATGGCGAGAAAACCTGAAAAACATGGAAAATTAAATATTCACAAAGCAGAAACCAGGATAGGGAGAGAAACAGTGAAAAATGTGGAAAATTAAAAATTCACACTCTAGGACCAGAATATGGCACGAAAACTTGAAAAACGTGGAAAATTGAAAATTCACACTGTAGGACCCAGAATATGCCAAGAAAACCTGAAAAAGTTGGAAAAGGAGAAAAATCACACTGAAGGACCCAGAATATGACGAAAAAAACTTAAAAAGGTTTAAAATTAAAAATTCATACTGTAGGACACAGAATATGGCAAGAAAACCTGAAAAACGTGAAAAATTTAAAATTCACACTGTAGGATGCAGAATATGGCGAGAAACACTGAAAAAAGCAAAAAATTAAAATCTCACACTGAAGGACCCCGAATATGGTGAGAAAACCTGAAAAAGGTGGAAAATGAGAAAATCACACTGTAGGAACCAGAATTGCGAAAAAAATTGAAAATGTCGAAAATGAGAAAATCACACTGTAGGACACAGAATATGCAGAGAAACCCTGATAATCATGGAAAATTAAATATTCACAATGTAGGACCCAGAATATGGCGATAAACCCTGAAAAAAGTAGAAATTATAAAACTCACACAGAAGGACTCCGAATATGGCGAGAAAACCTGAAAAGGTGGAAAATGAGAAAATCAAACTGTAGGACTCAGAATTGCAAAAAACCTTGAAAACCTTCGAAAACAAAAAAAAATCACACTGTAGGACCCAGAATATGCCTAAAAACCCTTGAAAAACTTGGAAAAATAAAATACACGCTGTAGGAACCAGAATATATTGAGAAACCCTGAAAAAGTAGAAAATCAAAAACTCACACTAAGGACCCTGAATACAGGGAGAAATCCTAAAAAACATGGAAATGAGAAAATCACACTCTAGGACCCAGAATATGACGAAAAAACCTGAAAAACTTGGAAAATTAAAAATTCACACTGAAGGACCGGGAATATGGCAAGAAAACCTGAAAAAAGAGGAAAATTAAAAGCACAAACTGAAGGACCCAGAATATGGCGAGAAAACATGAAAAACATGGAAAATTAAATATTCACACTGTAGGATCCACAATATGGCAAGAAACACTGAAAAAGGAGGAAAATGAGAAAATCACACTATAGCACCAGAATATGGCAAGAAACCTTGAAAAACGTGGAAAATTAAAAATTCACACTGTAGGACCCAGAATATGCTGAGAAAATCTGAAAAAGTTGGATAATGAGAATATCACACTGTAGGACCCAGAACATGAAGAAAAAAACTTAAAAACGTTTAAAATTAAAAATTCACACTGTAGGACCTGAATATGGCAAGAAACCCTGAGAATCGTGGAAAATTTAAAAATCACACTGTAGGACGCAGAATATGGCGATTAACCCTGTAAAAAGTGGAATATTAAAAACTCACACTGAAGTACCCCGAAAATGGCAAGAAAACCTGAAAAAGGTGGAAAATGAGAATATCACACTGTAGGACCCAGAATTGAGAAACAAAAAACTTGAAAAACCTCAAAAAGGAGAAAATCACACTGTAGGACCCAGAATATGCTGAGTAACTCTGAAAAACTTGAAAAATAAAAATACACGCTGTAGGACCCAGAATATGGCAAGAAACCCTGAAAGAATTAGAAAATTAAAAACTCACACTGAAGGACCCGGAATATGGCGAGAAAACCTGCAAAAGTAAAAAATGAGAAAATCACACTGCAGGACCCAGAATATGCCGAGAAACGCTGAAAAACGTAAAAATTAAAAATTCACACTGTC
Source organism: Mus caroli (assembly GCF_978045245.1). NCBI lineage: Eukaryota > Metazoa > Chordata > Mammalia > Rodentia > Muridae > Mus > Mus caroli. Next base: position 29,991 of record NW_028227952.1, on the reverse strand, counting down.
GGACACAGAATATGGCAAGAATCATGAAAAAAGTGGAAAATTAAAAAGTCACACTGTATTACCCAGTATATGGCGAGAAACATTGAAAACGTGGAAAATTAAAAATTCACACTGAAGGACCCCTCATATGGCGAGAAAACCTGAAAAACAAGGAAAATTCAAAACTCACACTGTAGGACCCAGAATATGGCGAGAAATCCTGAAAAAGATGGAAAATGAGAATAATCACACTATAGAACCCAGATTTGGAAAAAAAATTGAAAAACGTCGAAAATGGGAAAATCACGATGCTGGTGTAGGTGTAGGACCCAGAATATGCCGAGAAACCCTGAAAACGTGGAAAATTAAAAAATATATGCTGGAGGACCCAGATTATGGCGAGAAACCATGAAAAAATTGAACAATGAAAATTCTCACTGTATTACCCAGAATATGGCAAGCAACCCGGAAAAAAAGTAGATAACTATAAACTCACACTGATGGAACCGGAATATGGCTAGAAAACCTGAAAAAGGTGGGAAAATGAGAAAATCACACTGCAGGAACCAGAATATGCTGAGAATCCCTGAAAATCGTGGAAAATTAAAAATTCACACTGAAGGACCCGGAATATGGGGAGAAAACCTGAAAAACGAGGAAAATTAAAAATTCAAACTGAAGGACCCAGGATATGCTGAGAAACCCTGAAAAACGTGAAAAGTAAAAAATTCACAGTCGGACACAGAATATTTCGGGGAAAACATGAAAAAAGAGGAAAATTAAAATTCACCCTGTATTACCCAAATTATGGGGAGAAATACTGAAAAACGTGGAAAATTAAAAATTCACACTGCAGGACCTGGAATATGGCAAGAAATCCTGAAAAACTTGGAAACGAGGAAAATCACACTGTAGGACCCAGAATAAGATGAAAAAACCTGAAAACCGTGGAAAATTAAAAATTCACACTGAAGGAATCGGAATATGGCAAGAAAACCTGAAAAAACGAGGGAAAATTAAAAACTCACACTGTAGGACCCAGAATATGGCAAGATAACCTGAAAAAGGTCGAAAATGAGAAAATCACACTGTAGGACCTAGAATTGGCAAAAAACTTGTAAAAAGAGGAAAATGAGAAAATCACACAGTAGGACCCAGAATATGCCAAGAAACCATGAAAAAGGTAGAAAATTAAAAATTCACACTGAAGGACCTGGAATATGGCCAGAAAACCTAAAAAAGGTGGAAAATGAGAAAATCACTTGTAGGACCCAGAATTGTGAGAAAACCCTGAAAAAGGTGGAAAATGAGAAAATCACATGTAGGACCCAGAATTGTGAGAAAACCTGAAAAAGTTTGAAAACGAGAAAATCACACTGCAGGACCCAGAATATGCTAAGAAATCCTGAAAAACGTTTGAAAATTAAATATTCACACTATAGGACCCAGAATATGGCGAGAAACACTGAAAAAGAAATGAGAAAATCACACTGTAATACCCAGAATATTAAGAAATAACTTAAAAACGTGAAAAATTTAAAATTCACACTGTAGTACCCAGAATATGGCGAGAAACTCTTAAAAAGTAGAAATTAAAAAACTCACACTGAAGGAACCCGAATATGGCGAGAAAACCTGAAAAACCTGGACAATTAAAACTTCACACAGTATTACCCAGAATATGGCGAGAAATACTGAAAAACATGGAAAATTAACAATTCACACTGAAGGACCCGGATATAGCGAGCAAAACTGAAAAATGAGGTAAATTATAATCTTACACTGAAGGACACAGAATATGGCGAGGAAAACCTGAAAAAGCTGGAAAATTAAATATTCACACTGTAGGACCCAGAATATGGCGAGAAACACTGAAAAATCGTGAAAATTTAAAATTCACACTATAGGACCAGAATATGGCAAGAAACATTGAAAAACGTGAAAATTAAAAATTCACACTGTATTACCCAAAATATGGCGAGAAATACTGAAAAAAGTGGAAAATTAAAAATTCACAATGAAAAATCATCAAAAAAAATTCAAATTGTAAAATATGGTAATTTAAGAAGAAAAACATGGAAATGAGAAAATCACGCTGTAGGACCCAGAATATGAAGAAAAAACGTGAAAAACGTGGAAAATTAAAAATTCACACTGAAGACCCCGAATATGGCGAGAAAACCTGAAAAAGGTCGAAAAGGAGAATAATCACACTGTAGGACCCAGAATTACTAAAAAACTTGAAAAATGTGGAAAATTAAAAATTCACACTGAAGGACCTGGAATATGGTGAGGAAAACCTGAAATCGAGGAAAATTCAAAACTCAAACTGTAGGACACAGAATATGGCCAGAAACACTGAAAAATATGGAAAATGAGAAATTCAAACTGTAGGACCTAGAATATGGCGAGAAACCCTGAAATAAGTAGAAAATTAAAAACTCTCACTGAAGGAGCTGGAATATGGCTAGAAACCTGAAAAAGGTGGAAAATTAAAAATTCAGACTGAAGGACCCCCGAATATGGCAAGAAAACCTGAAAAAGGTTGAAAATTAGAATAATCACATTGTAGGACCCAGAATTGCTAAAAAAAAAAAAACCTTGAAAATCGTCGAAAATGAGAAAATCACAGTGTAGGACCCAGAATATGGTGAGAAACCCTGAAAAAAGTAGAAAATTACAAACTCACACTGAATAACCCCAAATATGGCGAGAAAACCTGAAAAAGGTGGAAAATGAGAAAATCAACACTGTAGGACCTAGAATTACAAAAAACTTGAAAAAGGTGGAAAAGTAAAAATTCACACTGAAGGACCCGGAATATGGTGAGAAAACCTGAAATCGAGGAAAATTCAAAACTCACACTGTAGGACCCAGAATATGGCCAGAAACACTGAAAAATGTGGAAAATGAAAAATTCACTCTGTAGGACCCAGAATATGGCAAGAAAACCTGAAATAAGTAGAAAAATAAAAACTCTCACTGAAGGACCTGGAATATGGCGAGAAAAACTGAAAAAGGTGGAAAATTAAAAATTCACACTGAAGGACCCCGAATATGGCGAGAAATCCTGAAAAAGGTTGAAAATGAGAATAATCACACTGTAGGACCCAGAATTGTTTAAAAAAAAAAACTTGAAAAACGTTGAAAATGAGAAAATCACACTGTAGGACCCAGAATATTCTCAGAAACCGTGAAAAACGTGGAAAATTAAAAATACACGCTGTAGGAAACAGAATATGCCGAGAAACCATAAAAAACATGCAAAAGTAATAATTCACACTCAAGGACCCGGAATATGGTGAGAAAACCTTAAAAATGAGGAAAATTAAAAATTCGCACTGAAGGACCCCGAATATAGCGAGAAAACCTGAAAAACAAGGAAAATTAAATATTCACACTTTAGGACCCAGAATATGGTGAGAAACACTGAAAAACGTGGAAAATTAAAAATTCACACTGTAGGACCAGAATATGGCAAGGAATTCTGAAAAACGTGGAAAATTAAAATTTAATATATAGGACACTGAATATGCCGAGAAAACCTGAAAAAGGTGGAAAATGAGAAAATCACACTATAGGACCCAGAATATGACGAAAAAAACTTAAAAAAGTGGAAAATTAAAAATTCACACTTGTAGGACCCAAAATATGGGGAAAAACCATGAAAAAAGTAGAAAATTAAAAACTCACACTGAAGGACCGGAATATGGCAAGAAACCTTGAAAAACATGGAAAAAGGGAAAATCACACTGTAGGAACCAGAATATGCCAAGAAACCCTGAAAAACGTGGAAAATTAAAAATTCACAGTATAAGACCCAGAATATGGCGAGAAAACATGAAAAACGTGGAAAATTTAAAATTCACACTGTAGGATGCAGAATATGGCGAGAAACCCTGAAAAAAGTAGAAAAATAAAAACTCACACTGAAGTACCCAGAATATGGGGAGAAACCTGAAAAATTTGGAAAAAGAGAAAATCACACTGTAGGATGCTGAATTGCGAAAAAATTTGAAAAACCTGGAAAATAAGAAAAATACACTGTTGGACCCAGAATATGCCAAGAAACCCTGAAAAACGTGCAAAATTAAAAATACACACTGTAGGACCCAGAATATGGCGAAAAACCCTGAAAAAAGTAGATAATTAAAAACTCACACTGAAGGCCTGGAATATGGCCACAAAACCTGAAAAATTTGAAAAATTAACAATTCAATCAGAAAGAACTGGAATATGGCCAGAAACAATGAAAAATGTGGAAGGACTTAGAATATGGTGAGAAATCCTGAAAACCGGGAAAATTTAAATTCACACTGTAGGACACAAAATATGTTGAGAAACCGTAAAAATGGAATATGATGAAAAACTCTGAAAAATGTGGAAAAATAAAAACTCACATTGTAGGAGCTAGAATAAGGCGAGAAAACCTGAAAAAAATTGGAAAATTAAAAACTCCCACTGAAGGACCTAGAATATGGGCAAAAACCCTGAAAAAGTTGGAAAATGAGAAATTCACAGTGTAGGACACAGAATTTCGAAAAAAATTAAAAACTCATATTGTAGGACCTAGAATATGGCGAGAAAACCTGAAAAAGATGGAAAATGAGAAAATCACAATGTAGGACCCAGAATTGCGAAAAAACTTTAAAAATGTCGAAAATGAAAAATCACACTGTAGGACCCAGAATATGCCGAGAAACCCTGAAAAACGTGAAAATTAAAAATTCACACTGTAGGACCTAAATATGGCGAGAAACTATGAAAAAAGTGGGAAATTAAAAATTCACACTGTAGGAGCCTGAATCGGCGAGAAAACCTGAACAACGTGGAAAATTAAAAATACATGCTGTAGGACCCAGAATATGGCGAGAAACACTGAAAAAATTAGAAAATTAAAATTAAACCTGAAATACAAGGAAAAATTAAAAACTCACTTGAAGGACCCAGAATAAGGGGAAAAATCTGAAAAACATGGAAAATTAATATTCACACTGTAGGACACAGGATATAGTGAGAAACACTGAAAAATTAGGAAAATTAAAAATTCACACTGTAGGACCAGACTATGGCAAGAAACCCTGAAAAAAGTAAAAAATTAAAATCTCACACTGTAGTTCCCCGAATATGGCAAGAAAACCTGAAAAAGGTGGAAAATGTGAAAATCTGCCTGTAGGACTAGGAATTGCGAAAAATTTGAAAAATGTCGAAAATGAGAAAATCACACTGTAGGACCCAGAATATGCCGAGAAACCCTGAAAAACATGCAAAATTCAACATACACGCTGTAGGACCCAGAATATGACGATAAAAACTTAAAAACGTTTAAAATTAAAGATTCACACTGTAGGACCCGAATATGGCGATAAATTCTTAAAAATGTGGAAAATGAGAAAATCACACTGTAGGACTCAGAATTGGGAAAAAACTTGAAAAACGGTGAAAATGAGAAATTCACACAGAAGGACCCAGAATATGGCGAGAAAACCTGAAAAACATGGAAAATTAAATATTTACACTGTAGAACCCAGGATATGGGAGAAACCCTGAAAAAAATTAAAACATTAAAATCTCACACTGAAGGACCCTGAATATGGCAAGAAAACCTGAAACAGTTTGAAAATGAGAAAATCACACTATAGGACCCAGATTGCGAAAAAACCTGGAAAACGTCGAAAATGAGAAAATCACTGTGTAGGACCCAGTATATGCCCAGAAACTCTGAAAAACTTGAAAATTGAAAATTCACACTGTAGGACCCAAATATGGCGAGAAACCATGAAAAAAGTGGGAAATTAAAAATTCACACTGTAGGAGCCAGAATATAGGGAGAAAACCTGAAAAACGTGGAAAATTAAAAATACATGCTGTAGGTCCCTAAATATGGCAAGAAACCCTGAAAAAATTAAAAAATTAAAAACTCACACTGAAGGACCCAGAATATGGTGAAAAAACCCAAAAAACATGGAAAATTAAATATTCATACTGTAGGACCCAGGATATGGTGAGAAATACTTAAAAATGTGGAAAATTAAAATACAAATAGTATGACCAGAATATGGGAAGAAACCTTGAAAAAAGTAAAAAATAAAATCTCACACTGAAGGACCCCGAATATGGCGAGAAAACCTGAAACAGGTGGAAAATGAGAAAATCACACTGTAGGATCAGGAATTGCGAAAAAACTTGAAAAACATCGAAAATGAGAAAATCACACTGTAGGACCCAGAATATGCCGAGAAACCCTGAAAAACGTGCTAAATTAATCATACACGCTGTAGGACCCAGAATATGATGATAAAAACTTAAAAACGTTTAAAATTAAAAATTCACACTGTAGAAACCCGAATATGACGAGAAATCCTGAAAAACGTGGAAAATTAAAAACTCATTCTGAAGGATATGGAATATGCCGAGAAACCCTGAAAAACATGGAAAATTAAAAATACATGCTGTGGACCCAAAATATGGCAAGAAACCGTGAAAAAATTAGATAAATAAAAACTCACACTGAACTACCCGGAATATGGCGAGAAAACCTGAAAAAGGTGGAAAATGAGAAAATCAAACTGCAGGACCCAGAATATGCCGAGAAACCCTGAAAAACGTGAAAATTAAAAATTCACACTGTCAGACCCAGAATATGGCATGAAATCATGAAATAAGTGAAAAATTAAAAACACACTGAAGGAAGTGGAATATGATGAAAAACCTTGAAAAATGTGGAACATTCAAAAGTCACACTGTAGGAACTAGGAACATGACAGAAAAGTTGAAAAAAGTAGAAAAAAAAAAACTCACACTAAAGGACCCAGAATATGGCGAGAAAACCTGAAAACGGTGGAAAATGAGAAAATCACACTGAAGGACACAGAATAGGGCAAGAATCCATGAAAAAAGTGGAAAACTAAAAATTCACACTGTAGGACCCAGAATATGGTGAGAAACCATGAAAAAAGTGAAAAATTGAAAATACATGCAGTAGGACCCAGAAAATGGCGAGAAACCCTGAAAAAAGTAGATAATAATAAACTCACACTGAAGGACCCCGAATATGGCAAGAAAACCTGAAAAACGTGGAAAATTAAAAATACACTCTGTAGGACCCAGAATATGGCGAGAAAACCTGAAAAAAGTAGAAAATTAAAAATTCACACTGAAGGACCCCACATATTACAAGAAAACCTGAAAAAGGTGGAAAATGAGAAAATCACACTATAGGACCCAGAATACGAAAAAACATGAAAAACGTGGAAATGAGAAAATCACACTGCAGGACCCACAATATGCCGAGAAACCCTGAAAAACGTGAAAATTAAAAATTCACACTGTAGGTCCCAGAATATGGTGAGAAAACATGAAAAAAGTAGAAAATTATAAATTCACACTGTATTACCCTGAATATATCGAGAAACAATGAAAAACGTGGAAAATTAAAAATTAACACAGAAGGACCTTGAATATGGCAATAATAACTGAAAAACGAAGAAAATGAAAAACTCACACTAAAGGACCCAGAATATGGCGAGAAAACCTGAAAAACATGGAAAATTAAATATTCACACTGTAGGAACCAGGATATGGCAAGAAACACTGAAAAATGTGGAAAATTAAAAATTCACACTGTAGGACCAGAATATGGCGATCAACCCTGAAAAACGTGAAAAATGTAAAATTCACACTGCAGGACTCAGAATATGGCGAGAACCCCTGAAAAAAGTAAAAAATTAAAATCTCACACTGAAGAACCTGAATATGGCGAGAAAAACTAAAAAAGGTGGAAAATGAGAAAATCACACTGTAGGACCCAGAATATGGCGAAAAACCCTGAAAAAAGTAGATAATTAAAAACTCACACTGAAGGACCTGGAATATGGCCACAAAACCTGAAAAATTTGGAAAATTAACAACTCACTCAGAAAGAATTGGAATATGGCCAGAAACAATGAAAAACGTGGAAGGACTCAGAATATGGTGAGAAATCCTGAAAAATGGGAAAATTTAAATTCACACTGTACGACACAAAATATGTTGAGAAACCATAAAAAAACCTGGAACATTAAAAACTCGCACTGAAGGACCTGGAATATGATGAAAAACTCTGAAAAATGTGGAAAAATAAAAACTCACATTGTAGGAGCTAGAATATGGCGAGAAAACCTGAAAAAAATTGGAAAATTAAAAACTCCCACTGAAGGACCTAGAATATGGCCAGAAACCATGAAAAAGGTGGAAAATGAGAAATTCACAGTGTAGGACCCAGAATTGCAAAAAAACTTTGAAAATGTCGAAAATGAAAAATCACACTGTAGGACCCAGAATATGCCGAAAAACACAGAAAAACGTGGAAAACTAAAAATACACGCTGTAGGACCCAGAATATGGTGAGAAACCCTGAAAAACGTGGAAAATTAAATATTCACACTGTAGGACCCAGAATATGCCAAGAAAACCTGAAAAAGTTTCAAAATGAGAAAATCACAATGTAGGAGCCAGAATATGACGAAAAAACCTGAAAAACGTGAAAAATTAAAAATCACACTGAAGGAGGTTCAATATGGCGAGAAAACCTAAAAAATGAGGAAAATTAAAAACTCACACTGAAGGACCCAGAATATGGCGAGAAAACCTGAAAAACATGGAAAATTAAATACTCACACTGCAGGACTCAGAATATGGTGAGAAACCCTGAAAAAAGTAAATAAATAAAAAGTAGAAAATTAAAAATTCAAACTGAAGGAACCAGAATATGGCGAGAAAACCAGAAAATGGTTGAAAATGAGAAAAATCACACTGTAGGACCCAGAATATAGCGAGAAACACTGAAAAAAGTAGAAAATTAAAAACTCACAGTGAAGGAGCCCAAATATGGCGAGAAAACCTGAAAAAGGTGGAAAATGAGAAAATCACACTGTAGGACCCAGAATTACGAAAAAACTTGAAAAACGTGGAAAATGAGAAAATCACACTGCAGGACCCAGAATATGCCTAGAAATCCTGAAAAACGTGAAATTAAAGAATTCACACTATTGGACCCAATATATGGCGAGAAACCCTGAAAAACATGAAAATTAAAAATTCACACTGAAGGACCTGGAATATGGCAAGAAAACCTGAAAAAAGTTGAAAATTCAAAATTCACACTGAAGTACCCTGAATATGGCGAGAAACACTGAAATACGTGGAAAATTAAAACTTTACACTGTAGGACCAGAATATGGGAAGAAACCTTGAAAACGTGGAAAATTAAAAATTCACACTGTAGGTCCCAGAATATTCTGAGAAAACCTGAAAAAGTCAGAAAAAGAGAAAATCACACTGTTGGACCCAGAATACGACACAAAAACTGAAAAACGTGGAAAATTCAAAATTCACACTGAAGTACCCTGAATATGGCAAGAAACACTGAAGAAAGTAGAAAATTTAAAAACTCACACTGAAGGACCCCAAATATGCCGAGAAATCCTGAAAAACGTCGAAACTTAGAAAATCACACTGTAGGACCAAGAATTACGAAAAAACTTGAAAAACGTGGAAAATGAGAAAATCACACTGCAGGACCCAGAATATGTGGAAAAAACTTAAAAACATTTAAAATTAAAAATTTACACTGTAGGACCCCGAATATGGTAAGAAAACCTGAAAAACGTGGAAAATGCGAAAATCACAATGTAGGACCCAGAATAAGACAAAAAAAAAAAAAACTTAAACAGGTTTAAAATTAAAAATTCATACTCTAGGACCCAGAATATAGCGAGAAACAGTGTAAAACGTGAAAAATTTAAAATTCACACTATAGGATACAGAATATGACCAGAAACCCTGAAAAAAGTAAAAAATAAAAATCTCACACTGAAGGATCCCGAATATGGCAAGAAAATCTTAAAAAGTGGAAAATGAGAAAATCACACTGTAGTTCCCAGAATTGCGAAAAAACCTGAAAAACTTTGAAAATGAGAAGATCACACTGTAGGTCCCAGAATATGCTGAGAAACCCTGAAAAACTTGTAAAATTGAACATAAACGCTGTAGGACTCAGAATATGGCAACAAACACTGAAAAAAGTAGAAAATTAAAAACTCACACTGAAGAACCCCGAATATGGCGAGAAAACCCGAAAAATGTTGAAAATGAGAAAATCACACTGTAGGACCTAGAATAGGATGAAAAAAAATTAAAAATGTTTAAAATTAAAAATTCACACTGTAGGACCCCGAATATGGCGAGAAAACCTGAAAAACGTGGAAAATGAGAAAATCACACTGTAGGACCCAGAATATGTCGAAAAAAACTTAAAAAGGTTTAAAATTAAAAATTCACACTGTAGTACCCAGAATATTGGGAGAAACTCTGAAAAACGTGAAAAATTTAACATTCACCCTGTAGGACACAGAATATGGTGAGAAACCCTGAAAAAAGTAGAAAATTAAAATCTAACACTGAAGGACCCAGAATTACGAAAAAACTTAAAAAACGTCGAATATGAGAAAATCAAACTCTAGGACCCAGAATATGGCGAAAAACCCTGAAAAACGTGTAAACTTAAACATACACGCTGTAGGACCCAGAATATGGCAACAAACACTGAAAAAGTAGAAAATTAAAAACTCACACTGAAGGACCCCGAATAAGGCGAGAAAACCTGAAAAAGGTGGAAAATGAGAAAATCACACTGTAGGACCCAGAATATGTCTAGAAACCCTGAAAAACGTGAAAATTCATAATTCACACTGTCGGACCCAGAATATGGGGAGAAACCATGAAAAAAGTGGATAATTAAAAACTCACACTGAAGGACCCAGTATATGGCGAGAGAACCTAAAAAAGGTCGAAATTGAGAAAATCACACTGCAGGACCCAGATTTATGAAAAAAACTTGAAAAACATGGAAAATGAGAAAATCACTCTGCAGGACCCAGAATATGCCGAGAAACCCTGAAAAACGTGAAAATTAACAATTCACACTATCGAACCCAGAATATGGCGAGACACCCTGAAAAAAGTAGAAAATTAAAAACTCACAGTGACGGACCCCAAATATGGCTAGAAACCCTGAAAAAGGTGGAAAATGAGAAAATCACACTGTAGGAACCCGATTACGAAAAAACATGAAAAACGTGGAAAAGCGAAAATCAGACTGCAGGACCCAAAATATGCTCAGAGAAGCTGAAAAACGTGAAAATTAAAAATTCACACTGTTGGACCCTGAATATTTCAAGAAACCATGAAAAAAGTGGAAAATGAGAAAATCACACTGTATTACCCAGAATATTGCAAAAAATACTGAAAAACTTGGAAAATTAAAAATCCACACTGAAGGACCTGTAATATGGAAAGAAAACCTGAAAAATGTGGAAATGAGAAAATCACACTGTAGGATACTGTATATGATGAAAAAACCTGAAAAAAGTGGAAAATTATAAATTCACACTAAAGGACCCAGAATATGGCGAGAAAACCTGAAAAACAGGGTAAATTAAAAACTCACACTGAAGGAACCAGAATATGGCTAGAAAACCTGAGAAAACTAGAAAATTAAAAATTCACACTGAAGGACCATGAATATAGCGAGAAAACCTGAAAAAGATGGAAAATGAGAATAATCACACTGCAGGTCCCAGAATTGCGAAATAACATGAAAAAAGTCGAAAATGAGAAAATCACATTGTAGGACCCAAAATATGCCGAGAAACCCTGAAAAATGTCGAAAATTAAAAATACACGCTGTATGACCCAGAATATAGGGAGAAACCCTGAAAAAAGTAGAAAATTACAAACTCACACTGAAGGACCACAAATATGGCGAGAAAACCTGGAAAATGTGGAAAATGAGAAAATCACACTATAGGACCCAGAGTTACAAAAAACTAGAAAAACGTGGAAAATGAGAAAATTACACGGCAGGACCCAGAATATGCAGAGAAACCCGGAAAAACGTGAAATTTTAAAATTCACACTGTCGAACCCAGAATATGGTGTGAAACCCTGAAAAAAGTAGAAAATTACAAACTCATACTGAAGGACCCCAAATATGGCGAGAAAACCTGAAAAAGGTGGAAAATGAGAAAATCACACTGTAGGACCCAAAATTACGAAAAAACTTGAAAAACGTGAAAAATGAGAAAATCACACTGAAAGAACCAGAATATGCCTAGAAACCCTGAAAAATGTGAAAATTAAAAATTCACACTACTGGACCAGAGAAGATGGCTAGAGATCCTGAAAAAAGTAGAAAATTAAAAACTCCCAGTGAAGGACCCCATATATGGCAAAAAAAAAAAAACCTGAAAAAGGTGGAAAATGAGATAATCACACTGTAGGACCCAGAATATGACGAAAAAACCTGAAAATGTGAAAAATTAAAAATTCACACTGAAGGACTCCGATTTTGCCGAGAAACCCTGAAAACGTGCAAAATTAAAAAGACATGCTGTAGGACCCAGAATATGGCCAGAAACCCTGAAAAAAGTAGAAAATTAAAAACTCACACTGAAGGACCCCAAACATGGTGAAAAAACCTGAAAAGGTGGAAAATGAGAAAATCACACTGTAGGACCCAGAATTACCAAAAAACTTGAAAAACGTGGAAAATGAGGAAATCACACTGCAGGACCGAGAATATGCCAAGAAACACTGAAAATCGTGAAAATTAAAATTCACACTGTTGGACCCAGAATATGACAAGAAACCCTGAAAAAAGTAGAAAATTAAAAACTCACACTGAAGGACCCCAAATATGGCGGAAAAACCTAAAAAAGGTGGAAAAGGAGAAAATCATACTGTAGGACAAAGAATTGCGAAAAAACTTGAAAAATGTCGAAAATGAGAAAACCACACTGTAGGACCCAGAATGTGCCAAGAAACCGTGAAAAACGTGGAAAATTAAAAATACACGCTGTAGTAACAGAATGTAGTAAACAGAAACCATAAAAAACATGCAAAAGTAATAATTCACACTCAAGGACCCGGAATATGGCGAGAAAACCTTAAAAACGAGGAAAATTAAAAATTCGCACTAAAGGATCCCGAATATAGCGAGAAAACCTGAAAAACAAGGAAAATTAAATATTCACACTTTAGTACCCAGAATATGGCAAGAAAACCTGAAAAACGTGGAAATGAGAAAATCACAATGTAGGACTCAGAATATGAGGAAAAAACCTGAAAAATGAGGAAAATTAAATATTCACACTGAAGGACACGGAATATGGCGAGAAAACCTGAAAAAAGAAGGAAACTAAAAACCCACTAGAAGGACCCCCGAATATGGAGAGAAAACCCGAAAAAGGTGGAAAATGAGAAAATCACACTGTAGGACCCAGAATATGCTGAGAAACCCTGAAAATGTGGAAAATTAAAAATACATGCTGTAGGAACCAGAATATGCCGAGAAACCCTGAAAAAAGTAGAAAATTACAAACTGACACTGAAGGACCCCAAATATGGCGAGAAAACCTGAAAAGGTGGAAAATGAGAAAATCACACTGTAGGACCCAGAATAAGCCGAGAAACCCTGAAAAACGTAAAAAATAAAAAAATTCACACTGAAGGACCCGGAATATAGTGAGAAAATGTGAAAAATGAGGAAAATTAAAAACTCAAACCCAGAATATGGCGAGAAAACCTGAAAAAATATAGAAAATTAAATATTCACACTGTAGGACCCAGAATATGGTGAGAAACATTGAAAAAGTTGGAAAATGAGAAAATCACACTGTAGGAACCAGAATATTAAGAAAAAAACTTAAAAACGTGGAAAATTTAAAATTCACATGGTGGACCCAGAATATGGCAAGAAACACTGAAAGAAGTAAAAATTAAAAAACTCACACAGAAGGACCCCGAATATGGTGAGAAAACATGAAAAAGGTAGAAAATTTTAAAAAGCACACTGTAGGACCCAGAATTGCGAAAAAAATTTGAAAACGTCGAAAATGAGAAAATCACATTGTAGGACCCAGAATATGCTGAAAAACCTGAAAAACGTAGAAAATTAAAAATACACGTGGTAGGACCCAAAATATGGCGAGAAACCCTGAAAAAAGTAGAAAATTAAAAACTCACACTGAAGGACCCGGAATTTGGCGAGAAAACCTGAAAAATGTAGAAAATGAGAATAATCACACAGTAGGACCCAGAATTGGGAAAAAAAACTTGAAAAACGTCTTAAATGAGAAAATCACACTGTAGGACCCAGAATTTGGTCAGAAGACTTTAGAAACTTGAAAAATTAAAAATACAATCTGTAGGACCCAGAATATGGCGAAAAACCCTGAAAAAAAAATAGAAAATTAAAAACTCACACTGAAGGACAAGGAATATGGCCTGAAAACCTGAAAAAGGTGGAAAATGAGAAAATTACACTGTAGGACACAGAAATGCGAAAAAAATTGAAAAAAGTGGAAAATTTGAATATCAGACTGTAGGACCCAGAATATGCCGGGAAACCCTGAAAAACGTGGAAAATTAAAAATACATGCATTAGGACCCAGAATATATAGAAAAAAACTGAAAAAAAATAGAAAATTAAAAACTCACACTGAAGGACCACTAATATGGCGAGAAAACTGAAAAAGGTGGAAAATGAGAAAATCACACTGTAGTACCCAGAATTACGAAAAAACTTAAAAAACGTGGAAAATGAGAAAATCACACTGCAGGACCCAGAATATGCTGAGAATCCCTGAAAAAATGAAAATTAAAAATTCACACTGTCGGACCCATTATATGGCGAGAATCCATGAAAAAAGTTGAAAATTAAAAATTCACACTGTATTAACCAGAATATGGCGAGAAACACTGAAAAACGTGGAAAATTGAAACTTCACACTGAAGCACCCCGAATATGGGAAGAAATACTGACAAACGTGGAAATGAGAAAATCACACTGTAGGACCCAGACTATGACGAAAAAACCTGTAAAAGGTTGAAAATTAAAAATTAACACTGAAGGACCCAGAATATGGCGAGAAAACCTGAAAAATGAGGAAAATTAAATATTCACACTCTAGGACCCAGAATATGGTGAGAAACACTGAAAAACCTGAAAAATTAAAAATTCACACAGAAGGACCTGGAATAAGGCAAGAAAACCTGAAAAACATGGAAATGAGAAAATCACACTGTAGGACCCAGACTATGACGAAAAAACCTAAAAAAGGTTGAAAATTAAAAATTAACATTGAAGGACCCGGAATATGGCGAGAAAACCTGAAAAACAAGGAAAATTAAAAACTCACACTGAAGGACCCAGAATGTGGCAAGAAAACCTGAAATACAAGGAAAATTAAAAACTCACACTGAAGGACCCAGAATATGGCGAGATAACCAGAAAAAAAAATGTAGAAAATTAAAAATTCACACTGAAGGACCCCAAATATGGCAAGAAAACCAGAAAAGGTGGAAAATGAGAAAATCCCACTCTATGAACCAGAATTACGAAAAAATTTGAAAAACGTGGAAAATGAGAAAATCACAATGCAGGACTCAGAATATGCCGAGAGAACTTAAAAAACGTGAAAATTCAAAATTAACACTATCAGACCCAGAATATGGCGAGAAACCCTGCAAAAAGTAAAAAATTAAAAACTCACAGTTAAGGACCCCAAATATGGCGAGAAAACCTGAAAAAGGTGGAAAATGAGAAAATCACCTTGTGGGACCCAGAATTGCAAAAAAACTTTAAAAACGTCGTATAGAAAAATCACACTATAAGACCCAGAATATGCCAAGAAACCCTGAAAAACGTGGAAAATTAAAAATACACGCTGTAGGACCCAGAATATATAGAAAAACCCTGACAAAAGTAGAAAAGAAAAACTCACACTGAATAACCCGGAATATGGTGAGAAAACCTGAAAAAGGTGGAAAATGAGAAAATCACACTGTAGGACCCAGAATATGACAAAAAAACCTGAAAAAGGTTGAAAATTAAAAATTAACACTGAAGGACCCGGAATATGGCGAGAAAACCTGAAAAATGAGGAAAATTAAATACACTGTAGGACCCAGAATATGGTGAGAAACACTGAAAAACCTGAAAAATTAAAATTCACACAGAAGGACCTGGAATAAGGTAAGAAAACCTGAAAAACATGGAAATGAGAAAATCACACTGAAGGACCTGAAAATTGGCGAGAAAACCTGAAAAACAAGGAAAATTAAAAACTCACACTGAAGGACCCAGAATGTGGAAGAAAACCTGAAATACAAGGAAAATTAAAAACTCACACTGAAGGACCCAGAATATGGCGAGAAAACCTGAAATACAAGGAAAATTAAAAACTCACACTGAAGGACCCAGAATATGGCGAGATAATCTGAAAAAGTTTGAAAATGTGAATAATCACACTATAGGAACCAGAATTGAGTAAAAACTTGAAAAACGTTGTAAGTTAGAAAATCACACTATAGGACCCAGAATATGGTGAGAAACCCTGAGAAAAGTGGAAAATTAAAAATGCAATCTGTAGGATCCAGGAATATGGTGAGAAACCCTGAAAAAAGTAGAAAATTACAAACTCACGCTGAAGGACCCCAAATATGGTGACAAAACCTGAAAAAGGTGGAAAATGAGAAAATCTCACTGTTGGACCCAGAATATGACGAAAAAAACTTAAACACGTATAAAATTAAAAATTCACACTGTAGGACCCAGAATATGCCGAGAAACCCAGAGAAACGTGGAAAATTAAAAATACACATGTCGGACCCATAATATGGTAAGAAAACCTCAAAAAAGTAGAAAATTAAAAACTCACACTGAAGGACCCCAAATATGGCAAGAAAACCAGAAAAGCTGGAAGATGAGAAAATCCCACTCTATGACCAAGAATTACGAAAAAAATTTGAAAAACGTGGAAAATGAGAAAATCACACTGCAGGACCCAGAATATGCCGAGAGAACCTGAAAAACGTGAAAATTCATAATTAACACTATCAGACCCAGAATATGCCAAGAAACCCTGCAAAAAATAAAAAAAAATTAAAAACTCACAGTGAAGGACCCCAAATATAGCGAGAAAACCTGAAAAAGGTGGAAAATGAGGAAATCACACTGTGGGACCCAGAATTGCGAAAAAACTTTAAAAACGTCGAATAGAAAAATCACACTATAAGACCCAGAATATGCCAAGAAACCCTGAAAAACGTGGAAAATTAAAATACACGCTCTAGTACCCAGATTATGGAGAAAAAACCCTGACAAAAGTAGAAAAGAAAAACTCACACTGAATTACCCGGAATATGGCGAGAAAACCTGAAAAAGGTGGAAAATGAGAAAATCACACTGTAGGACACAGAAATGCGTTAAAACTTGAAAAAAAGTGGAAAATGAGAAAATTACACCTCAGGACCCAGAATATGTTTAGAAAACCTGAAAAACATAAAAATTAAAAATTCACACTGTATTACCCAGAAATATGGCGAGAAACCAGGAAAAAAAGTGGAAAATAAAAAATTCACACTGAAGGACTGGAATATGTCGAGAAAACCTGAAAAACGTGGAAATGAGAAAATCACACTGTAGGACCTAGAATATGACGAAAAAACCTGAAAAAGGTTGAAAATTAAAAATTCACACTGAAGGACCCGGAATATGGTGAGAAAACCTGAAAAATGAGGAAAATTAAATATTCACACTCTAGGACCCAGAATATGGTGAGAAACACTGAAAAACCTGAAAAATTTAAAATTCACACAGAAGGAACTGGAATATGGCAAGAAAACCTGAAATACAAGGAAAATTAAAAACTCACACTGAAGGACCCAGAATATGGTGAGATAACCAGAAAACAAGTAGAAAATTAAAAATTCACACTGAAGGACCCCGAATATGGCGAGAAAACCTGAAAAAGTTTGAAAATGAGAATAATCACACTGTAGGAGCCAGAATTGAGTAAATACTTGAGAAACGTTGTAAATTAGACAATCACACTATAGGACCCAGAATATGGTGAGAAACACTGAGAAAAGTGGAAAATTAAAAATACAATCTGTAGGACCCAGAATATGGTGAGAAACCCTGAAAAAAGTAGAAAATTACAAACTCACACTGAAGGACTCCAAATATGGTGACAAAACCTGAAAAAGGTGGAAAATGAGAAAATCTCACTGTTGGACCCAGAATATGACAAAAAAATCTTAAAAACGTATAAAATTAAAAATTCACACATAGGACCCAGAATATGCCGAGAAACACAGAAAAACGTGGAATTTTAAAAATACACATGTCGGACCCATAATATGGTAAGAAAACCTCAAAAAAGTAGAAAGTTAAAAACTCACACTGAAGGACCCCAAATATGGCAAGAAAACCAGAAAAGGTGGAAAATGAGAAAATACACTCTGTAGGACCCAGAATATGGTGAGAAACCCTGAAAAAATTAGATAATTAAAAACTCACACTGAAGGACCCAGAATATTCTGAGAAACCCTGAAAAACGTGGAAAATTAAAAATTCACACTAATGGACCCAGAATATTGGGAGAAACCCTGAAAAACATGGAAAATTAAAAATTCACACTGTCGGACCCAGAATATTACAAGAAACCATGAAAAAAGTGGAAAATGAGAAAATCACACTGTATTACCCAGAATAAGGCGAGAAAACCTGATAAATGAGGAAAATTAAACACTCACACTGAAGGACCCAGAATATGGCGAAAAACCTGAAAAACATGGAAAATTAACATTACACTCGGTAGGACCCAGAATATGGCGAAAAACCCTGAAAAAAGTAAAAAATTAAAAGTTCACACTGAAGGAACCCGAATATGGGGAGAAAACCTGAGAAAGGTGGAAAATGAGAATAATCACACTGTAGGACCAAGAATAGCGAAAAAACTTGAAAAACGTCATAAATAAGAAAATCACACTATAGGACCTAGAATATGGCAAGAAAACCTGAAAAACGTGGAAAATTAAAAATACACTCTGTAGGACCCAGAATATGGCGAGAAAACCTGAAAAAAGTAGAAAATTAAAAACTCAAACTGAAGGACCCCAAATATGGCGAGATTACCTGAAAAAGGTGGAAAATGAGAAAATTACACTGTAGGACCCAGAATTATGAAAAAAAAAGAAAAACGTCGAAAATGAGAAAATTACACTTTAGGACCCAGAATATGACGAGAAACCATGAAAAACGTGGAAAATTAAAAATACACGCTGTAGGACCGAGAATATCGCAAGAAACTTTGAAAAAAAGTAGAAAATTAAAAACTAACACTGAAAGACCACAAATATGGCAAGAAAAACTGAAAAAGGTGGAAAATGAGAAAATCACACTAAAGGACCCAGAATCATGAAAGAACTTGAAAAACGTGGAAAATGAGAAAATCACTCTGCAGGACCCAGCATATTCCGAGAAACCCTGAAAAACGTGAAAATTAAAAATTCACACTATCGGACCCAGAATATGGCGAGAAAACCTGAAAAAAGTAGAAAATTAAAAATTCACACTGAAGGACCCCGAATATGGCAAGAAAACCTGAAAAAAGGTGGAAAATGAGAATAATCACACCGTAGGACCCAGAATTGCGAAATAACATGAAAAACGTCGAAAAAGAGAAAATCACACTGTAGCACCTAGAATATGCCTAGAAACCCTGAAAAAACGTGGAAAATAAAAATACACGTTGTAGGACCCAGAATATGGTAAGAAACCATGAAAAAAGTGGAAATGAGAAAATCACACTGTATTACCCAGAATATGGCAAGAAAACCTGAAAAACGTAGAAAATTAAAAATACACGTGGTAGGACACAGAAGATGTCGAGAAACCCTGAAAAATAGAATTAAACAGTCACACTGAAGGGCCCCAAATATGGCAAGAATACCTGAAAAAGGTGGAAAATGAGAATAATCACACTCTATGATCCAGAATTATGAAAATGGAAAAATGTGGAAATTTCCCAGAATTGGGAAAAAACTTGAAAAATGTCGTAAATGAGAAAAACACACTGTCGGACCCAGAATATGGCCAGAAAACCTGAAAAACGTGAAAAATTAAAAATACACTCTGTAGGACCCAGAATATGGTGAGAAACCCTGAAAAAAGTAGATAATTAAAAACTCACACTGAAGGACCCAGAATATGGCAAGAAAACCTGAAAGGTGGAAAATGAGAATAATCACACTATAGGAACCAGAATTGAGTAAAAACTTGAAAAACGTTGTAAATGAGAAAATCACACTGTTGGACCCTGAATTTGGCGAGGAACCCTGAGAAAAGTGGAAAATTTAAAATACAATCTGTAGGACCCAGAATATGGCGAGAAACCCTGAAAAAAGTAGAAAATTACAAACTCACACTGAAAAACACCAAATATGGTGACAAAACCTGAAAAAGGTGGAAAATGAGAAAATCACACTGTAGGACCCAGAATATGACGAAAAAAACTTAAAAAAGTTTAAAATTAAAAATTCACACTGTAAGACCCAGAATATGCCGAGAATCCCTGAAAAACGGGAAAATTAAAAATACACACATCGGACCCAAAATATGTAAGAAAACCTCAAAATAGTAGACAATTAAAAACTCACACTGAAGAACCCCAAATATGGCAAATAAAAAAAAAAAACAGAAAAAGGTGGAAAATGAGAAATCCCACTCTATGATCCAGAATTATGAAAAAAATGGAAAAATGTGGAAAATGAGAAAATCACACTGCAGGACCCAGAATATGCCGAGAAAACCTGAAAAACGTGAAAATTCAAAATTCACACTATCGGATCCAGAATATGGCGAGAAATCCTGCAAAAAGTAAAAAATTAAAAACTCACAGTGAAGGACCCCAAATATGGCGAGAAAACCTGAAAACATGGAAAATTAAAAATACACTCTGTAGGACCCAGAATATGGCAAGAAAACCTGAAAAATTAGGAAAATTAACAACTCACACTGAAGGACCCAGAATATGGCGAGAAAATCTGGAAAAGATGGAAATTGAGAATAATCACACTGTAGGACCCAGAATTGCGAAAAAAATTGAAAAACGTCATGAAAGAGAAAATCACACTGTAGGACCCAAAATATTGTAAGAGAACCTGAAAAGGTTGGAAAATTAAAAA
This sequence comes from Mus caroli, assembly GCF_978045245.1. Taxonomy (NCBI): domain Eukaryota; kingdom Metazoa; phylum Chordata; class Mammalia; order Rodentia; family Muridae; genus Mus; species Mus caroli. The sequence goes on along the minus strand of NW_028227952.1, from coordinate 8,940 downwards.
TACACTCGGTAGGAACCAGAATATGGCGAGAAACCCTGAAAGAGTAGAAAATTAAAAACTCACACTGAAGGACCCCGAATATGGCGAGAAAACCTGAAAAAGGTGGAAAATGAGAAAATCACAGTGTAGGACCCAGAATTGCCAAAAAGCTTGAAAAACCTCAAAAATGAGAAAATCACACTGCTGGACCCAGAATATGTCGAGAAACACTGAAAAAGGTGTAAATTATAACTTCATACTATCAGACCCAGAATATGGTGAGAAACCCTGAAAAAAAGTAGAAAATTAAAAACTCACATTGAAGGAGACCAAATATGGCGAGAAAGCCTGAAAAAGGTGGAAAATGAGAAAATCACATGTAGGACCCAGAATTATGAAAAAACTAGAAAAACGTGGAAAATGAGAAAATCACACTGCAGGACGCATAATATGCCTAGAAACCCTGAAAAACGTGAAAATTAAAAATTTACACTGTCAGAAACAAAATATGGCAAGAAAACATGAAAAAAGTGGAAAATGAGAAAATCACACTGTATTACCCAGAATAATGCGAGAAATACTGAAAAACATGGAAAATTAAAAATTCATACTGAAGGACCTGGAATATGGCAAAAAAAAAAAAACCTGAAAAACGTGGAAATGAGAAAATCCCACTGTAGGACCCTGAATATGATGAAAAAAACCTGAAAAACGTGGAAAATTAAAAATTGTCAATGAAGGACCCAGAATGTGGCCAGAAAACCTGAAAAACGTGGAAAATGAGAAAATCACAGTGTAGGACCTAGAATTACGAAAAAACTTGAAAAACATGGAAATAGAGGAAATCACACTGCAGGACCCAGAATATGCCCAGAAACCCTGAAAAACGTGAAAATTAAAAATTCACACTATCGGACCCAGAATATGGCCAGAAACACTGAAAAAAAGATGAAAATTAAAAACTCACATTGAAGGAGCCCAAATATGGCGAGAAAACCTGAAAAAGAAGGTGGAAAATGAGAAAATCACACTGTAGGACACAGAATTACAAAAAAACTTGAAAAATGTCGTAAATGAGAAAAATCACACTGGAGGACCAGAATATATCGAGAAACCCTGAAAAACGTGAAAATTAAAAATTAATACTATCAGACCCAGAATATGGCAAGAAACCATGAAAAAATTGGAAAATGGAAAAATCACACCGTAATACCCAGAATATGGAGAGAAAAACTGAAAAACGTGGAAAATTAAAAATTCACACTAAAGGACCCAGAATATGGCTAGAAACAATGAAAAAGTAGAAAAGTAAAAATTCACACTGAAGCACCCCAAATATGGCGAAAAAAATTGAAAAATGTTGAAAATGAGAAAATCACACTGTAGGAACAGAAATGCGAAAAATCTTGAAAAATGTCGAAATGAGAAATTCACACTGTAGGATTAGGAATATGACGAAAAAACTTGAAAAACGTGGAAAATTAAAAATACACTCTGTAGGACACAGAATATGTCAAGAAACCCTGAAAAATAGAATTAAAAACTCACACTGAAGGACCCCAAATATGGCGAGAAATCCTGGAAAATGTGGAAAATGAGAAAATCACACTGTAGGACCCAGAATTATAAAAAAAAACTTGAAAAACGTGGAAATGAGAAAATCACACTGTAAGACTCAGAATATGGCGAGAAAATCAGAAAAACTAGGAAAATTAAAAACACACACTGAAGGACCCCGAATATGGGGAGAAAACCTGAAAACGTTGGAAAATGAGAATAATCACACTGTAGCACCCAGAATTACGAAAAAACTTGAAAAACGTGGAAAATGAGAAAATCACGCTACAGGACACATAATATGCTGAGGAACCCTGAAAAACGTGAAAATTATAAATTCACACTGTCGGACACAGAATATGGCGAGAAACCCTGAAAAACGTAGAAAATTACAAACTGACAAAGAAGAACCCCAATTATGGCGAAAAAACCTGAAAAAGGTGGAAAATGAGAAAATCACACTGTAGGACACAGAATTATGAAAAAACTTGAAAAACATCCAAAATAATAAAATCACACTTCAGGACCCAGAATATGCCGAAAAACACTGACAAACGTGAAAATTAAAAATTCACACTACTGTCAGACAGAGAATATGACGAGAAACCATGAAAAAAGTGGATAATTAAAATTCACACTGTATTGCCCAGAATATGGTGAGAAATACTGAAAAACGTGGAAAATTAAAAATTCACACTGAAAAACCCCAAATATGTCAAGAAAAACTGAAAAATTTGGAAAATGAGAAAATCACACTGTAAGACCCAGGATAAGACGAAAAAACCTGAAAAATGTGGAAAATTAAAAATTCACACTGAAGGACCAGGAATAGGGCGAAAAAACCTGAAAAAGGAGGAAAATAACTAACTCACTCTGAAGGACACAGAATATGGCGAGAAACCATGAAAAAAGTAGAAAATTAAAAATTTACCCTGTATTACCCAGAATATGGCTAGAAACACTGAAAAACGTGGAAAAATATAATTCTCACTGAAGGACCTGGAATATGGCAAGAAACCCTGAAAAACGTAGAAATGAGAAAATCACAAAGTAGGACTCAGAATTGAGGAAAAAACCTGAAAAACGAGGAAAATTAAATATTCACACTGAAGGACCCGGAATATGGCGAGAAAACCTGAAAAAAGAAGGAAACTAAAACCCACACTGAGGACCCTGAATATGGTGAGAAAACCTGAAAAAAGAAGCAAATTAAAAATTCACACAGAAGGACCTGGAATATGGCAAGAAAACCTGAAAAAGTGGAAATGAGAAAATCACACTGTAGGGCCGAGAATATGAGGAAAAAAATCTGAAAAACGTGGAAAATTAAAAATTCACACTGAAGGACCCAGAATAGGGCGAGAAACCCTGAAAGAGTAGAAAATTAAAAACTCACACTGAAGGACCCCAAATATGGCGAGAAAACCTGAAAAATGGGGAAAATGAGAATAAAGACACTGTAGGACCCAGAATTGCAAAAAAACTTGAAAACCTCGAAAATGAGAAAATCACACTGCAGAACCCAGAATATACCTAGAAACCCTGAAAACGTGGAAAATAAAAAATACAAGCTGTAGGACCGAGATATGGTGAGAAGCCCCGAAAAAGTAGAAAATTAAAAACTCACACTGAAGGACCACAAGTATTGCGAGAAAACCTGAAAAATGTGGAAAATGAGAAAATCACACTATAGGACCCAGAATTACGAAAAACTTGAAAAACGTGGAAAATGAGAAAATCACACTACAGAACACATAATATGCTGAGGAACCCTGAAAAACGTGAAAATTAAAAATTCAAACTGTAGGACACAGAATATGCGAGAAACCATGAAAAAAGTAGAAAATTAAAAATTCACCCTGTATTTCCCAGAATATGGCGACAAATACTGAAAATCGTGGAAATTTATAAAAACACACTGTAGGACGCAGAATATGCAAGAAACCCTGAAAGAGTTGAAAATTAAAAATTCACACTGAAGGACCCCAAATATGGCGAGAAAACCTGAAAAATGCGGAAAATGAGAAAATCACACTGCAGGACCCAGAATATGCCTAGAAACCCTGAAAACGTGGAAAATTAAAAATACAAGCTGTAGGACCCCGAATATGGAGAGAAGCCCTGAAAAAGTAGAAAATTGAAAACTCACACTGAAGTATCCCAAATATGGCTAGAAAACCTGAAAAAGGTGGAATATGAGAAAATCACACTATAGGACCCAGAATTACAAAAAACTTGAAAAAAGTGGAAAATGAGAAAATCACACTACAGGACAAATAATAAGCTGAGGAACCCTGAGAAAACGTGAAAATTAAAAATTAACACTGTCGGACACAGAATATGGCGAGAAACCATGAAAAAAGTAGAAAATTAAAAATTTACCCTGTATTACCCAGAATATGGCTAGAAACACTGAAAAACGTGGAAAAATATAATTCTCACTGAAGGACCTGGAATATGGCAAGAAACCCTGAAAAACGTAGAAATGAGAAAATCACAAAGTAGGACTCAGAATTGAGGAAAAAACCTGAAAAACGAGGAAAATTAAATATTCACACTGAAGGACCCGGAATATGGCGAGAAAACCTGAAAAAAGAAGGAAACTAAAACCCACACTGAGGACCCTGAATATGGTGAGAAAACCTGAAAAAAGAAGCAAATTAAAAATTCACACAGAAGGACCTGGAATATGGCAAGAAAACCTGAAAAAGTGGAAATGAGAAAATCACACTGTAGGGCCGAGAATATGAGGAAAAAAATCTGAAAAACGTGGAAAATTAAAAATTCACACTGAAGGACCCGGAATATGGTGAGAAAACCTGAAAAACGAGGAAAATTAAAAACTCACACTGAAGGACCCAGAATAGGGCGAGAAACCCTGAAAGAGTAGAAAATTAAAAACTCACACTGAAGGACCCCAAATATGGCGAGAAAACCTGAAAAATGGGGAAAATGAGAATAAAGACACTGTAGGACCCAGAATTGCAAAAAAACTTGAAAAACCTCGAAAATGAGAAAATCACACTGCAGAACCCAGAATATACCTAGAAACCCTGAAAACGTGGAAAATAAAAAATACAAGCTGTAGGACCGAGATATGGTGAGAAGCCCCGAAAAAGTAGAAAATTAAAAACTCACACTGAAGGACCACAAGTATTGCGAGAAAACCTGAAAAATGTGGAAAATGAGAAAATCACACTATAGGACCCAGAATTACGAAAAACTTGAAAAACGTGGAAAATGAGAAAATCACACTACAGAACACATAATATGCTGAGGAACCCTGAAAAACGTGAAAATTAAAAATTCAAACTGTAGGACACAGAATATGCGAGAAACCATGAAAAAAGTAGAAAATTAAAAATTCACCCTGCATTTCCCAGAATATGGCGACAAATACTGAAAATCGTGGAAATTTATAAAAACACACTGTAGGACGCAGAATATGCAAGAAACCCTGAAAGAGTTGAAAATTAAAAATTCACACTGAAGGACCCCAAATATGGCGAGAAAACCTGAAAAATGCGGAAAATGAGAAAATCACACTGTAAGACCCAGAATATGACGAAAAAACCTGAAAAATGTGGAAAATTAAAAATTCACACTGAAGGACCCGAATACGGCGAGAAAACCTGAAAACCAGGAACATTAAAAACTCACACTGAAGGACACAGAATATGCCAAGAAACCCCGAAAAAGTGGAAAATTAAAAATACATGCTGTAGGACCCAGATGATGGCGAGAAACCCTGAAAAAAGTAGAAAATTACAAAAGGAAACAGAAGAACCCCAATTATGGCGAGAAAACCTGAAAAAGGTGGAAAATAAGAAAATCACACTGTAGGACCCAGAATGAACGCAAAAACTTGAGAAACGTCCAAAATAATAAAATAACACTGCAGGACCCAGAATATGCCGAGAAACACTGAAAAACGTGAAAATTAAAAATTCACACTGTCAGACACAGAATATGGCGAGAAACCATGAAAAAAGTGGATTATTAAAATTCAGACTGTATTGCCCAGAATATGGCTAGAAATACTGAAAAACGTGGAAAATTAAAAATTCACACTGAAAAACCCCAAATATGTCAAGAAAAACTGAAAAATTTGGAAAATGAGAAAATCACACTGTAAGACCCAGAATATGACGAAAAAACCTGAAAATTGTGGAAAATTAAAAATTAACACTGAAGGACCAGGAATATGGCGAAAAACATGAAAAATGAGGAAAATTAAAAACTCACACTGAAGGACACAGAATATGGCGAGAAACCCTGAATAAAGTAGAAAATTACAAACTGACACTGAAGGACCCCAAATATGGGGAGAAAACCTGAAAAAAGGTGGAAAATGAGAAAATCACACTGTAGGAACCCAGAATTACGAAAAAAGTTGAAAAACGTGGAAAATGAAAAAATCACACTGCAGGACCCAGAATATTTCGAGAAACACTGAAAAACGTGAAAATTAAAAATTCACACTGTTGGACACAGAATATGGCGAGAAACCCTGAATAAAGTAGAAAATTACAAACTGACACTGAAGGACCCCAAATATGGGGAGAAAACCTGAAAAGGGTGGAAAACGAGAAAATCACACTGTAGGAACCCAGAATTACGAAAAAAGTTGAAAAACGTGGAAAATGAGAAAATCACACTGCACGACCCAGAATATTTCGAGAAACACTGAAAAACGTGAAAATTAAAAATTCACACTGTTGGACACAGAATATGGCGGAGAAACCATGAAAAAAGTGGATAATTAAAATTCACACTGTATTACCCGGAATATGGGGAGAAATACTGAAAAACGTGGAAAATTAAAAATCCACACTGAAGGCCTGGAATATGGAAAGAAACCCTGAAAACGTGGAAATGAGAAAATCACAGTGTAGGACCCAGAATATGAAGAAAAAACCTGAAAAACGTGAAAAAGTAAAAATTCACACTGAAGAAGCCAGAATATGGCGAGAAAACCTGAAAAATGTGGAAAATGAAAAATACACACTGTAGGACCCAGAACATGGCAAAAAACCCTGAAAGAGTAGAAAATTAAAAACTCACACTGAAGGACCCCAAATATGGAAAGAAACCCTGAAAAAAGTAGAAAATTACAAACTGACACTGAAGAACCCCAATTATGGCGAGAAAACCTGAAAAATGTGGAAAATGAGAAAATTACACTATGGGAACCAGAATTACGAAAAAACTTGAAAAACGTCCAAAATAATAAAATCACACTGCAGGACCCAGAATATGTGAGAAACACTGAAAAACGTGAAAATTTAAAATTGACACTGTCAGACAAAGAATATGGGAGAAACCATGAAAAAAGTGGAAAATTAAATATTCACACTGCATTACCCACAATATGGCGAGAAATACTGAAAAACGTGGAAAATTAAAAATTTACACTGAAGGACCTGGAATATGGCAAGAAAACCTGAAAAACGTGGAAACGAGAAAATCACACTGTAGGACCCAGAGTAGGACGAAAAAAACTGAAAAACGTGGAAAATTAAAAATTCACACTGAAGGACCTGGAATATGGCAAGAAAACCTGAAAAAGTGGAAATGAGAAAATCACACTGTAGGACCCAGAATATGACGAAAAAATCTGAAAAACGTGGAAAATTAAAAATTCACACTGAAGGACCCGGAATATGGCAAAAAAACCTGAAAAACGAAGAAAATTGAAAACTCACACTGAAGGACCCAGAATATGGCGAAAAACCCTGAAAGAGTAGAAATTTAAAAACTCACACTGAAGGACCCCAAATATGGCGAGAAAACCTGAAAAATGGGGAAAATGAGAATAATCACACTGTAGGACCCAGAATATGCCGAGAAACACTGAAAAACGTGGAAAATTAAAAATTCACACTGTTGGACACAGAATATGGCGAGAAACATGAAAAAAGTAGATAATTAAAATTCACACTGTCTTACCCAGAATATGGGGAGAAATACTGAAAAACGTGGAAAATTAACAATTCACACTGAAGGACCTGGTATATGGCAAGAAAACCTGAAAATCGTGGAAATGAGAAAAATCACAGTGTAGGACCCAGAATATGAAGAAAAAACCTGAAAAACGTGAAAAATTAAAATTCACACTGAAGAACCCAGAATATAACAAGAAAATCTGAAAAACGTGGAAAATGAAAAATATACACTGTAGGACCCAGAACATGGCAAGAAACCCTGAAAGAGTAGAAAATTAAAAACTCACACTGAAGGACCCCAAATATGGCCAGAAACCCTGAAAAAGTAGAAAATTACAAACTGACACTGAAGAACCCCAATTATGGCGAGAAAACCTGAAAAATGTGGAAAATGAGAAAATCACACTGTAGGACCCAGAACGACGAAAAAACTTGAAAATATCGAAAATGAGAAAATCACACTGTAGGACCCAGAATATGCCAAGAAACCCTGAAAACGTGAAAAATTAAAAATACAACCTTTAGGACCCAGAATATGGCGAGAAACCCTGAAAAAAGTAGAAAATTACAAACTCACACTGAAGGACCCCAAAAATGGCCTGAAAGGTTGAAAAAGGTGGAAAATGAGAAAATCACACTGTAGGACCCAGAATAAGACGAAAAAACCTGAAAAACGTTGAAAATAAAACATACACGCTGTAGCACACAGAATATGTAGAGAAACCCTCAAAAATTATAAAATTAAAAATTCACACTGAAGGACCCCAAATATGGCAAGAGAACCTGAAAAAAAGTAGAAAATTAAAAATTCACACTGAAGGTCTCGGAATATGGCAATAAAACCTGAAAAACGAGGAAAATTAAAAAATCACACAGCCGGGCGTGGTGGCGCACGCCTTTAATCCCAGCACTCGGGAGGCAGAGGCAGGCGGATTTCTGAGTTCGAGGCCAGCCTGGTCTACAAAGTGAGTGCCAGGACAGCCAGGGCTACACAGAGAAACCCTGTCTCGAAAAACCAAAATAAATAAATAAATAAATAAATAAAAATAAAAAATCACATTGAAGGACCGCAAATATGGCGAGAAAACCTGAAGAAGGTGGAAAATGAAAATAATCACACTGTGAAAATTAAAAATTCACACTGAAGGACCGGGAATATGGAGAGATAACCTGAAAAACGAGGAAAATTAAAAACTCACACTGAAGGACCCAGAATATGGCGAGAAAACCTCAAAAAATAAGAAAATTAAAAATTAACACTGAAGGACCCCGAATATGGCGAGAAAAACTGAAAAAGTTTGAAAATGAGAATAATCACACTATAGGACCCAGAATTGCGAAAAAACTTGAAAAAACGTGGAAAATGAGAAAAATCACACTGTAGGACCCAGAATATGCCAAGAAACCCTGAAAACTTGGAAAATTAAAAATACGCGCTGTAGGACCCAGAATATGGCAA